>NC_084625.1:41054911-41354911 GCF_033978795.1 Nerophis ophidion
ATTTGCATACATTTTTGAAAAAGCTCCAGGGAGTCACTCGGGTGGCTCTAGGGTGGTTGCAGACCCCTGCTCGAGACGAATGTGGTCACAAAGCTGGCACCCATTTGCCACAGGTCCGGTAGTGAATGTTCTATTGTAGTCAGAGAAAAGGTGCATGTTTCTGTCCAACCAGATTTGTACTCTGTCATTCCCAATAAACAAGTGGAACTAAAAAAAAAAAGGATTATCGTGCAAAAGTCCATTCATGTTTGCAAATGTTAAACTAACATGTGCTATGAATGCATTGTATGCAAAGTAAGATGAGTCAAGCTTCTATCAGTTAGGATCTTGACGATCGTGCCTTACAGTTTTTGAAACAACACATTTTCTGAGGGTTTTTTTTTTAATCATCAAAATTTAACAATTAAACACATGAAATCTCACAATCTGCATGTAATGAATTCATATCATGTTACTAAATGTAAAATGTTTGTGCAATTTCCACATCCATCCATATTATGTTAAAGGCCTACTGAAATGAGATTTTCTTATTTAAACGGGGATAGCAGGTCCATTTTATGTGTCATACTTGATCATTTTTGGATGAGGAAAGTGAGAGTGAAGGACTAGGAAAAAAAAAGACAAGGGCAGTGGGAGCGATTCAGATGTTATTAGACACATTGACTAGGATAATTCTGGAAAATCCCTTATCTGCTTATTGTGTTACTAGTGTTTTAGTGAGATTATATGGTCGTACCTGTACAACCTGAAATGAGATGTTCTTATTCAAACAGGGATAGCAGGTCCATTCCATGTGTCATACTTGATCATTTCGCGATATTGCCATATTTTTGCTGAAAGGATTTAGTAGAGAACATCCACAATAAAGTTCGCAACTTTTGGTGGCTAAAAAAAAAGCCTTGCCTGTACCGGAAGTAGCAGACAATGTGCGCGTGATGCATCCTCACATTGTTTACAATCATGGGCACCAGCAGCTAGAGCGATTCGGACCAAGAAAGCGACAATTTCCCCATTAATTTGAGCGAGAATGAAGGATTCGTGGATGAGGATAGTGAGAGTGAAGGACTAGGAAAAAAAAAGACGAGGGCAGTGGGAGCGATTCAGATGTTATTAGACACATTTACTAGGATAATTCTGGAAAATCTCTTATCTCGTTATTGTGTTACTAGAGTTTTAGTAAGATTATCAAGTCATACCTGAAAGTCAGATGGGTGTTGTGACCACCAGTGTCTCTGAGGGAAGCCATGGAGGAGCCAAAAAAGTCGCAGCTCCCTCGTTGACTGCTGCAGGAAGAACGACACAAGCTCCGCTCATGTTTACGGTAAGAGCCGACTTATTACCATCATTTTCTCACCGAAACCTGCCGGTTGACATGTGGTCGAGAAACATGTTCGCTTGACCGCTCTGTTCCATATTAAAACTTCACAACAAACGAAGAAACACCGGCTGTTTTTGTGTTGCAATACACCGCTTTCCACCAACAGCATTCTTCTTTGTAGTCTCCATTATTAATTGAACAAATTGCAAAAGATTCAGCAACACAGATGTCCAGAACTGGAGAATAGCTCTGCTTCTAAAGGAAGTCGCAGACAATGACGTCACATGTTGATGGCTCCTCACATCTTCACATAGTTTTTAATGGGAGCCTCCAACAAAAAGTGCTATTCGGACCGAGAAAACGACAATTTCCCCATTAATTTGAGCGAGGATGAAAGATTTGTGTTTGAGGATATTGATAGCGACGGACTAGAAAAATAACAAAAAACGCGATTGCATTGGGACGGATTCAGATGTTTTTAGACACATTTACTAGGATAATTCTGGGAAATCCCTTATCTTTCTTTTGTGTTGCTAGTGTTTTAAACAGTACCTGATAGTCGGAGGGGTGTGTCCACGGGTGTGTTGACGCGCAGTGTCTCAGGGAAGTCGACGGCAGCTTTATGGGCGGCACAAGCTCAGCTGATCTCCGGTAAGAGGCGACTTTTTACCACAATTTTCTCACCGAAACCTGCTGGTCGACATTCGGTTGGGATCCATGTTCGCTGTGATCCATAGTAAAGTTTCACCTCCATGAATTTTAAACAAGGAATCACCGTGTGTTTGTGTGGCTAAAGGCTAAAGCTTCCCAACTCCATCTTTCTACTGTGACTTCTCCAATATTAATTGAACAAATTGCAAAAGATTCAGCGACAAAGATGTCCAAAATACTGTGTAATTATGCGGTTAAAGCAGACGACTTTTAGCTGTGTGTGTGTGTGTGTGCAGCGTTCATATTTCCTAACAGTCCGTGACGTCAAGCGTACACGTCATCATTACGCGATGTTTTCAAGAAAAAACTCCCGGGATATTTATAATTGCAATTTAGTAAACTAAAAAGGCCGTAATGGCATGTGTTGCAATGTTAATATTTCATCATTGATATATAAACTATCAGACTGCGTGGTGGGTAGTAGTGGGTTTCAGTTTAATTTTAAGATGTTTTTGTAAGAACCACAACTGATAAATGGTAATGTCCACAGGACAGGAAACCGTAGTTGACTCGTTTATTTTAATGAGCGGTGCAAGCAGGTATAGAGCCGTGGGCAGTCCGGCAGTGGCGACACCATGGTGCAATCCACTGAAACCGTCACGGTCACGGTTGCCTCGGCAGCTGCAAGTGAAGCGTCCATCGTACTTCCACTACAATGTGCTTAGATTGTGCTAAAGCTGATGTTTGGATAGTGCGGCGGGGCGAATACATACGAAGCCCAACTGCCTGTGTGTGTGTGCTTATGCTTTCTGTGTGACTGTGCAGAAACCAGTCCGTCTTGGCAACCGTTAAACAAAAAGAAGAAAATGTCGACTGGAGCAATTTCTCTCCGTTTAACGACATGGACGTTTTTGGCAGGCAGCTACATTTCATCTTGTGGCAGAAAAGTAAAAAATAGGGGGGCATTGATCCAAAACACAAAGATCGATATTACATTGTTTTGACTTCTTTCCCCTTTGATAAGTATTTTATCCACCATTGACTGTGGTGTAAACAAGGTAAATGTCACAACATGGCTTGGACATGGATTATTTCTTCGATGCAGATGAGGATCTGCATGAGCGAGGCGTGGACGTGAGTACATAGTTGTTTATTTAAAACTATAATAAAAAATAAACAAACTAAGGGCTCTCACAAGGAGGTACGGACACTTGGCTATGAACAAACAAAAGACTAGCATAAATGCAAAACTACAAACATGAAACAAAAACACTTGCTCGATTGGCATGAATAATAATAAACTATAAACAAAACTAGCACATGGGCATAAATACTAAAACTTACACGGCATGGAACTATGGACGAGGGCATGAAGGAGGTGCAGCATGGGGTGCGAGTGTGAAGATCCCAGGACGAAGACCAGAAAAAGAGCGACTTAAATAGCTGTGATGATTAGTGAAAACAGGTGAGGCTGAGAACAGGGGCGTGACATGACAGGTGAAAAGTAATGCGTTGGCATGGAAACAAACAAAACCAGGAAGTGCAAAACGTGACTGAATGTCCAAAATCAAAACATAACATGACAAAACAAAACATGGTCCATAGGTGTGACAGTAAATCCTGACTATAGACATATGTAGTTAGTGAGGGGAATCGAGAACCGGTTCTGAATAAGAACCGGTTCCTAGTGTAACAATTCCTTGGAATCGCTTTCCATTTTTTCAAACGGTTCTCTTACCGATTTATCCGAGTGAGGATGACGTCACTAACTACACTGCAAAAACTGAAATCTAAGTAAGATTAAATATCTCAAATAAGAGTGATATTTGCCCTTTTTCTGTCTGATAAGATAATTCTTCTCACTTGTTTTAAGGGTTTTGGTCCTAAATGATCTCCGTAAGCTTGTTGCCGCAATGTTATGACCTATATTGAGTAAAACATGTTTAAAACTAGAATATCAACTGTTGCAAAGCTGTGTCATCCACACTCACAAGTATAAAACTACTTTTTTTTTTTAAGTAATACTTTCTTATTTCAAGCATGAAAAAAAAATCATGACTTTGACACAATTGTGTCTCATATTAAAACAGATGACAGCCAAATGGACTTTGCTGTTATATTTTCAATGAAACAATAGAAAATACGTACTCATATAGTAGTACAGGTATTTGTCAAAACGTGGACTATGGTGTGGTTTGTTTTTCCGGAATGGAAAGGAAGGTGACGGGGCATGGCGTGAAGACAGAGACATATTCAAATTTATCTTTAAAAAAAAAAAAAAAAGGCAAACTAAAGGCGCGCAAAAGGCGGAAAAACAAGAACTACCACAAAGGCAAAACTATGGATATGAATCAAAAGTCTCGCTAAACGTGACATGAATAGACAAAATTGACTTGGAAGGAAATGTTCAGAGTGATACATAACCAGAGTGAATAGAGCATGGAGCAACAACAAAGACGACAGACCGACTGCCTGGCAACTACAAACTCAAACAATAGTGACATGATTAACACAGGGTTTTGGTCCTAAATGATCTCAGTAAGCTTGTTGCTGCAATGTTATGACCTATATTGAGTAAAACATGCTTAAACTAGAATATCAACTGTCGCAAAGCTGTGTCATCCACACTCACAAGTATAAAACTATTTTTTTTTTAAAGTAACACTTTCTTATTTCAAGCATGAAAAAAAAAATGACTTTGACACAATTGTGTCTCATATTAAAACAGATGACAGCCAAATGGACTTTGCTGTTATATTTTCAATGAAACAATAGAAAATACGTACTCATATAGTAGTACAGGTATTTGTCAAAACGTGGACTATGGTGTGGTTTGTTTTTCCGGAATGGAAAGGAAGGTGACGGGGCATGGCGTGAAGACAGAGACATATTCAAATTTATCTTTAAAAAAAAAAAAAAAAGGCAAACTAAAGGCGCGCACAAGGCGGAAAAACAAGAACTACCACAAAGGCAAAACTATGGATATGAATCAAAAGTCTCGCTAAACGTGACATGAATAGACAAAATTGACTTGGAAGGAAATGTTCAGAGTGATACATAACCAGAGTGAATAGAGCATGGAGCAACAACAAAGACGACAGACCGACTGCCTGGCAACTACAAACTCAAACAATAGTGACATGATTAACACAGGGTTTTGGTCCTAAATGATCTCAGTAAGCTTGTTGCTGCAATGTTATGACCTATATTGAGTAAAACATGCTTAAACTAGAATATCAACTGTCGCAAAGCTGTGTCATCCACACTCACAAGTATAAAACTATTTTTTTTTTAAAGTAACACTTTCTTATTTCAAGCATGAAAAAAAAAATGACTTTGACACAATTGTGTCTCATATTAAAACAGATGACAGCCAAATGGACTTTGCTGTTATATTTTCAATGAAACAATAGAAAATACGTACTCATATAGTAGTACAGGTATTTGTCAAAACGTGGACCATGGTGTGGTTTGTTTTTCCGGAATGCAAAGGAAGGTGACGGGACATGGCGTGAAGACAGAGACATATTCTAATTTATCTTTAAAAAAAAAAAAGTGCAAACTAAAGGCGCGCACAAGGCGGAAAAACAAGAACTACCACAAAGGCAAAACTATGGATATGAATCAAAAGTCTCGCTAAACGTGACATGAATAAACAAAATTGACTTGGAAGGAAATGTTCAGAGTGATACATAACCAGAGTGAACAGAGCATGGAGCAACAACAAAGACGACTGACCGACTGCCTGGCAACTACAAACTCAAACAATAGTGACATGATTAACACAGGGATTTGGTCCTAAATGATCTCAGTAAGCTTGTTGCTGCAATGTTATGACCTATATTGAGTAAAACATGTTTAAAACTAGAATATCAACTGTTGCTAAGCTGTGTCATCCACACTCACAAGTATAAAACTACTTTTTTTTTTAAAGTAATACTTTCTTATTTCAAGCATGAAAAGAAAAATCATGACTTTGACACAATTGTGTCTCATATTAAAACAGATGCCAGCCAAATGGACTTTGCTGTTATATTTTCAATGAAACCATAGAAAATACGTCCTCATATAGTAGTACAGGTATTTGTCAAAACGTGGACCATGGTGTGGTTTGTTTTTCCGGAATGGACAGGAAGGTGACGGGACATGGCGTGAAGACAGAGACATATTCTAATTTATCTTTAAAAAAAAAAAAGTGCAAACTAAAGGCGCGCAAAAGGCGGAAAAACAAGAACTACCACAAAGGCAAAACTATGGATATGAATCAAAAGTCTCGCTAAACGTGACATGAATAAACAAAATTGACTTGGAAGGAAATGAGCAGAGCGATACATAACCAGAGTGAACAGAGCATGGAGCAACAACAAAGACGACAGCATGACTGCCTGGCAACTACAAGCTCAAACAATAGTGACATGATTAACACAGGTGCGTGAGTCCTAAACAAATCAGGTGCATGAGTCCAAATGAGTACAGGTGAACTAATTGGAGCGTAAACAGGAACTAAAAAGAGTCTTAAACCAACGGAACATAACGAAACAAAACGTGACCACAGGTCATGACATTACTAGTGAGAATGTACTTATTTTAAGGTGTTTTGTGGTTCACTGAGGTTAGCTAATTTTACTTGTTTTGAAAAGTCTTGACAAGCCAAATTTTCTTGTTCTATTGGCAGATAATTTTGCTTAGTTCAAATAAAATGCCCCTAATTTTTGTATTTTTTATTCTTGTTTTTGAACACTGACTTTTTGCAGTGTAGTGTCATACCGCGTTGAGGGATGTCTGGTCTTGGTTTTTTCTGTCTTGTGAATTGCATGTTTTAGTTTGAAAAGGGAGTGCTCAGAGAGTATGGGGTATCGGACTGGCTGATTGTGGCGGTTCGCTCCTTGTATGATCAGTGTCAGAGCTTGGTCCGCATTGCCGGCAGTAAGTCGGACACGTTTCCATTGAGGGTTGGACTCCGCCAAGGCTGCCCTTTGTCACCGATTCGGTTCATAACTTTAATGGACAGAATTTCTAGGCATGGTCAAGGCGTTAAGGGGTTCTGGTTTGTTGGCTGCAGGATTAGGTCTCTGCTTTTTGCAGATAATGTTTTCCTGATGGCTTCATCTGGCCAGGATCTTCAGCTCTCACTGGATCGGTTTGCAGCCGAGTGTGAAGCGACCGGAATGAGAATCAGCACCTCCAAGTCAGAGTCCATGGTTCTCGCCCGGAAAAGCGTGGAATGCCATCTCCGGGTTGGAGAGGAGACCCTGCCCCAAGTGGAGGAGTTCAAGTATCTAGGAGTCTTGTTCACGAGTGAGGGAAGAGTGGATCGCGAGATCGACAGGCGGATCGGTGCGGCGTCTTCAGTAATGCGGACGCTGTATCGGTCCGTTGTGGTGAAGAAGGAGCTGAGCCGGAAGGCAAAGCTCTCAATTTACCGGTTGATGTACGTTCTCATCCTGACCTATGGTCATGAGCTTTGGGTTGTGACCGAAAGGACAAGCGGCCGAAATGAGTTTCCTCCGCCGGGTGGAGGGGCTCTCCCTTAGAGATAGGGTGAGAAGCTCTGGTATCCGGTAGGAACTCAAAGTAAAGCCGCTGCTTCTCCACATCAAGAGGAGCCAGATGAGGTGGTTCAGGCATCTGGTCAGGATGCCACCCGAACGCCTCCCTAAGGAGGTGTTTAGGGCACGTCCAACCGGTAGGAGGCCTTGGGGAAGACCCAGGACACGTCAGGAAAACTATGTCTCTCGGCTGGCCTGGGAACGCCTCGGGATCCTCCGGGAAGAGCTGGACAAATTGGCTGGGGAGAGGGAAATCTGGGCTTCCCTGCTTAGGCTGCTGCCCCCGCGACCCGACCTCGGATAAGCGGAAGAAGACGGGTGGATAGGTGGAGTTTGAAAAGTAACTCCACTCATTTCAGGTCACTTGCCCTTCCTTTTGTGTCATCAGTCTGACGTCATCCCTGATCCCCGATTGTTTCCACCTGATTCCCATTACCCTCATGTGTCTCATAAGCCCACGCCTCCCTTTTTCTGTTCCAGATTGTCTCGTTTATTTGTGGCTCTCTAGCGTTACTGTCCAAGCCTTGCCTCGTGTCTTGTTTGGAAATCTCGATCTTGTATTCCCCTGTTGGTATTTTGAGTTTTCTTTTTCTCCTCCTCAGCAGAGTGATTTTGGTTATTTAGTTTTGCAGCCGAAGTGGTGAGTTTTTAGTTTTTTCTTACAGTTCTTCCTTGTCTTCAAATTGTGTTAACCTTTTTTAGATAAGATACAGTGTAAAAGTTTTATAGGCATTGTTTCTTCCTCCTTTTGGAGTGTTTTTTTTTTTCGTTTATGATAAATTTAATTGATTATATCCTGCGCCAAGTTTAGTTCGCTATTGTTTTTGTGTTTACTCCTTTCGGAGTGATGTTCCGTTGATCCTTTTTGTGGAAACATTTTTAGCCGACTCGTCAGGTTACAGCCTATGTTTATTTGCCCTAACTCTGGAGGTGAAAAGAAGCTTTCAAAATAAAAGCCTGCCGGAATGTTCCCTACTCTGAATCTGAGTCCCACTTTTGACCGAGCCTGACAGTCATATCACAAAATGTCGGAGCCTGGGTGCAACAAACGCTCTAAAGTTGGGAACACTTTCCAAAGAAAAGATTGCAACATCGGTACTTGTAATAATTATCAGGCTGCCAGTTCATCAAGAGGAGAACAGCTTGACTAAGGCAACATTATTGAGAAATATTGGAATATTCTCTTTTTAGTGAAGCTTTTAGTTAATGCACCTTTTAACTATCATTTTAAATCCAATTTGTATCTTTCTTATGATGTTGCCTCTGTTGTTTCAATCGAAATGTTGTTTTACTTCACTTATGTTCATATTTGCCAACCTTGAGACCTCTGAATTTGGGAGTTGGGGGGTGGGTTTGAGGTGGAGGGGGGGGTGGGGTGTTGAGGTGGGCTGGCTTGGGGGGGGCGTGGTTTGGTGGTAGGGTGGGTTGTATATTGTAGCGCCTCGGAAGAGTTAGTGCTGCAAGGGAGTTCTGGGTATTTGTTCTGTTGGCTTTATGTTGTGTTACGGAGTGGATGTTCTCCCGAAATGTGTTTGTCATTGTTGTTTGGTGTGGGTTCACAGTGTGGCGTATGTTTGTAACAGTGTTTAAAGTTGTTTATACGGCCACCCTCAGTGTGACCTGTATGGCTGTTGACCAAGTATGCCTTGCATTCAATTGTGTGTGTGAAAAGACGTAGGTAATATTTGACTGGGCCGGCACCCAAAGCAATGCCTTTAAGGTTTATTGGTGCTCTGTACTTCTCCCTACGCCCGTGTACACAGCTGCGTTTTTAAAAGTCATACATTTTACTTTTTTGAAAACCAATACCGATAATTTTGAAAATGATACCGATAAATTCCGATATTACATTTTAAAGCATTTATCGGCCAATAATATCGGCAGGCCGATATTATCGGACATCTCTAGTCTGCATCATAATGTAGCAGAACGAGTCGAAAACGCTAGCCAAAAATGCTGGAATGATATCTAAATGGTGGGCATTTATCCATGAAAATGAGATGCTGCGGATGGGGTATTTGACAGAGAATCAGCTGGAAGTGTACTCTCTAAAGTAGATACTTCACATTATGATTGCATTACTTCATGAAACTACTGTACTTGTTTGTACTACATTCTATTGTATTTTGTACAATATTATCCTAAATTTAGTTTTTCATTTTTAAATTCGGGAGATGTGGGGGTGGGGTTGAGGTGAGGAGGGGTTGTATAATGTAGTGTCCCGGAAGGGTTAATGCTGCAAGGGATTCTGGGTATTTGTTCTGTTGTGTTTATGTTGTGTTACGGTGTGGATGTTCTCCCAAAATTTGTCATTGTGGCGCATATTTGTAACAGTGTTAAAGTTGTTTATATGGCCACCCTCAGTGTGACCTGTATGGCTGTTGACCAAGTATGCGTTGCGTTGCACACACACACACACACACAAGTGAATGCCATGCATACTTGGTCAACAGCCATACAGGTCACATTGAGGGTGGCCGTATAAACAACTTTAACACTGTACAAATATGCGCCACACTGTGAACCCACACCAAACAACAATGACAAACACATTTCGGGAGAACATCCGCTCCGTAACACAACATAAACCGGTTAATAGTATTATATCTTTATTTGTTGTTATTTATATTTTCTGAATAAATTACATGATAATGCTCATCAGTCAACTCATTGGTGTTAATTTTCAATCTATCAAGAAAAAAAATTAGCTTTATTATCAGTTTATTTTTTATTCTGTCAGTGGTCAACAAAATAAACAATTTTACATAAACAAACCGTTGTACATTTAGAAAATTGAAAATGTTGCAGACCGAAAGGGTTTAGGCTGAAGTTAAAACACTTATTGCGCCTAACCCTATAAACAATGTCAAATACAAGATGAGCTTCCAAAAATTATGAAAATTCCTTTGCACAACATAATATACCGTATTTTCTTGAATAGCCGCCGGGGCGCTAATTGATTTAAAACCTCTTCTTACCCCTGCGCTTATTCAAGGCATGCGGTAAAAGTAAGCAGGCGCTAATAATTTTAAAACCTCTTCTCACCCCTGCACTTACCAATGGCATGCAGTAAAAAAATTGAGTGTGATGTAAGGATACCATCATGAAAAGCACATTTAATAAAAAAAAAAACGTTATTATGGTTATTATTTTTAGCACCGAAGGCTTGGAATAACCTACAATGGAATATTCAACTTAAAACCCTTGTTACTTTAAATGAGTTTAAAGCTTCTGTTGAAGGATTGCAGTCTACCTTGTCTGTATGCACATGTGTCATATGAGCAAGTTTTAATGTTGTAAATGTGATGTTTTATGTGTTGTTTACTGTTTTTAATGTAGCCTCGCTGCTGCCCTCTTGGCCAGGTCTCCCTTGGAAAAGAGATCTTTGATCTAAATGGGATATTACCTGGTTATAAAGGCTTTCTGTAAAAAAAAAAAAAAATGAAAAACGGTCTTACCTTTACTTATAAATGAAATCCATGCCAGCTCCTTCTAGCCAGATCTTACGGGGTTCACCGTGACATTTGCTTCACCAACTAGCTGTGGGGAGGCTTTAAATCCGAATTTTTACTTGCATCGTAAAGCAAACAATTAGCCTAGACACAGCTCGTATAATTACCACTGTGTTATAATCAATCCACTTTTTAATCCAACACCTTTTCTTTTTGGTGACAAATGTCACATTTTGTCCCGCCTCGTTATTACAAGTATGTTTTGGAGAAATATCCAACTGTTATGTGACGGTTATGCTACAGGATGACATTTCCTAATCATCCATCAAGCAATAAAAAACAAAATGCTCTAGTCTGGGATGGCAGATGGTAATGAAAGTTGCTGAATGATCAATTAATCACTTAATGAGCCACACACCTATTTATTGACACACCAAGGAGTTTTACATCTAAATAAGGTTTGTCGTAGTCGATAGTTAGTTTTGCAACTTTTGACCTGCAGTTGTTCCTCTGTGGGTAAATAGGAGATAAAAGTCATTATTTTGTGTTTAATCAACTTTATTTTGTATGTGAAACTAAATAATGCACCCAGATAGGGAAAAAGTATATATATATATAATATATATGTATATATATATATATATATATATATATATATATATATACCATAAATATAACCTAAATTCAAATGGTCAATAAAAAACTTCATAGTTTCAAGCAAATTTTACCATTTAAAAGCATGTAAACATGAATATACTGCAGGTTTGGTACGGTAAAAAAAGCATTTGTTGAGCATACAACACGGCAATCACTAAAGAGGTTCAGATAAAACAAAAAGACGTATGGAAAAGCAATGTTGTGAGTTGTAAAGGATCCGAAGAAAAGGTGAATATATAAAAAATAAAACAAGTTAAAATACCTGCTTGCTGTTACTCTCCAGTCTAATGGGGCGTTGACTTTTAGTTGTATGTATGTATATATATATATATATATATATATATATATATATATATATATATATATATATATATATATATATATATATAAAACGTGGTTTGTATATATATATATATATATATATATATATATATATATATATATATATATATATATATATATACATATACAAACCACGTTTCCATATGAGTTGGGAAATTGTTTTAGATGTAAATATAAACCGAATACAATGACTTGCAAATCATTTTCAACCCACATTCAGTCAAAGACAACATATTTGATGTTCAAACTGATAAACATTTTTTTTTTTGCAAATAATCATTAACTTTATAATTTGATGCCAGCAACACGTGACAAAGAAGTTGGGAAAGGTGGCAATAAATACTGATAAAGTTGAGGGATGCTCATCAAACACTTATTTGGAACATCCCACAGGTGTGCAGGCTAATTGGGAACAGGTGGGTGCCATGATTGGAAAAAAAAAAACAGCTTCCCAAAAAATAATTAGTCCTTCACAAGAAAGGATGGGGCGAGGTACACCCCTTTGTCCACAACTGCGTGAGCAAATAGTCAAACAGTTTAAGAACAACGTTTCTCAAAGTGTAATTGCAAGAAAATTAGGGATTATAACATCTACGGTCCATAATATCATCAAAAGGTTCAGAGAATCTGGAGAAATCACTCCACGTAAGCGGCATGGCCGGAAACCAACATTGAATGACCGTGACCTTCGATCCCTCAGATTAAACTGTATCAAAAACAGACATCAATCTGTAAAGGATATCACCACATGGGCTCAGGAACACTTCAGAAAACCACTGTCACTTAATACAGTTTGTCGCTACATTAGTAAGTGCAAGTTAAAGCTCTACTTTGCAAACGAAAGCCATTAATCAACAACATCCAGAAACACCGCGGGCTTCTCTGGGCCAAAATCATCTAAGATGGACTGATGCAAAATAGAAAAGTGTTCTGTGGTCTAACGAATCCATATTTCAAATTTTTGGGGGAAATTTTGGACATCGGACCAAAGGGGAATCAAACCATCCAGACTGTTATCGACGCAAAGTTCAAAAGCCAGCATCTGTGATGGTATGGGGGTGCATTAGTGCCCAAGGCATGGGTAAATTACAAAGCTGTGAAGGCACCATTAAAGCTGAAATGTACATACAGGTTTTGGAACAACATATGTTACCATTTAAGTGCCATCTTTTTTATGGACGCCCTTGCTTATTTCAGCAAGACAATGCCAAGCCACGTTCAGCACGTGTTACAACAGCGTGGCTTCATAGTAAGAGACTGCGGGTACTTTCCTGGCCCGCCTGCAGTCCAGACCTGTCTCCCATCGAAAATGTGTGGCGCATTTTGAAGCGTAAAATACGACAGCGGAGACCCTGGACTGTTGAACGACTAAAGCTCTACAAAAAACAAGAATGAGAAAGAATTCCACTTTCAAAGCTTCAACAATAAGTTTCCTCAGTTCCCAAACATTTATTGAGTATTGTTAAAAGAAAAGGTGATGTAACACAGTGGTGAACATGCCCTTTCCCAAATACTACACGTGTTGCAGCCATGAAATTCTAAGTTAATTATTATTTCCGAAAAAAAAAAATAATAAAGTTTATGAGTTTGAACATTAACAGTCTTTGTAGTGCTTTCAACTGAATATGGGTTAAAAAGGATTTGCAAATCATTGTATTCCATTTATATTTACATCTAAAACAATTTCCCAACTCATATGAAAACGGGGTTTATATATGTGTATATATATATACATATATATATATATATATGTATATATATATATGCATGTATGTATATATATGTATGTATGTATGTATGTTTACATATATGTATATATATAGCTGGCACAAGTGGCAAAAAAGACTGAGAAAGTTAACGAATGCTCATCAAACACCTATGTGGAACATCCCACACATCCCACTGGTGAACAGGCTAATTGGGAACAGGTGGGTGCCATGATTGGGTATAAAAAGCAGCTTCAATGAAATGCTCAGTCTTTCACAAGCAAGGATGGGGCAAGGGTCACCACTTTGTGAGAAAATTGTCGAACAGTTTAACAACAACATTTCTCAACAAACTATTGCAAAAATTTAGGGATTTCCCCATCCACGCTCCGTAATATTAAAGAGTTCAGAGAATCTAAAGAAATCACTGCACCTAACCGACGATATTACGGACCTTCGATCCCTCAGGTGGTACAGCATCAAAAAGCGACCTCAGTGTGTCAATGATATCACCACATGGGCTCAGGAACACTTCAGGAAAACACTGTCAGTAATTACAGTTTGTCGCTACATCTGTAAGTGCAAGTTAAAACTCTACTACGCAAAGAGAGAGCCATTCATCAACAACACCCAGAAATGGTGCCGGCCCAAGCTCATGTGAGATGCACTGAGTATTTTCAGAGTGCATTTCTTTTAAATGACTCCTAAGGAAATAATGTTGGTCTCAATCCAGTCCGTCTCAAGGGTGTCAAACGTACTCAAGTGCTACGGAACAATTTCCTTGTTGTGTTTACAGAAGGCGTGTGTCGAAAGATCATGCAATGGACTATTATCAATGTCTATGAACAAACTTAGATAACCACGCAACTGAAAAGAGAAGCGAGTCAATTCTCAAGTATGCTTTGTACAGTTGGTTATAAAATATTCATGCAGCCAATAGGGTTGGACGATAAATTGTGGGTATCAAACTCATTTTAGCGCAAGGGAATGGAGAAAAATACATTCACAAAAAAATCATGGCATAATAATTAAAAAATAAAGACAACTCCCAAAATTGTTTTCTTTGTCTTTCTTACAAGTTTGTTGAAAATCTAAGGAGAAAACTGTTGCAGTTTCAAAAACACCATGAAGAAGACAATGAACTTCGACTCGGTCTCAGTATATTTACAAAGCCATTAAACTTTAAACACTTCCTGTTTAGCATTCTCATGTTGGCAGTTTGGAAAAGCAATTGAGTGATTCCTCAAACCGCCGTATTGGAGACATCCACAACTGCCATAACACATTAATTTATCATCATTCAATTATTATAATATTAATATAATCGAAACAATTGTCAACGTTACACTATTATAGTCAAATTAAAGGTAACATAACAAGAAACTTAACCAATGTGAACATGGTGTTACGCACAAGGGGGAAAGAGACGGCACGACAACAGGAGGTCTAGCTCAACGGGTTTTATTTGAGCTTTTGATGAATACGTAGGGTGTGTGCTACTATGTGTTTGCATGCAAGTCTATGTGTAGATTTTAACCAAAAATGCATTACCGGAGGTTGTTATATATGTGTGTTGGTTGTGGCAGTGAACAAGTCCAAAGGGGCGAAGCAAAAGAGGTCCGTGATCCGAGCGAGGTCAGTGGGGCAAAATAAAGGCGCTCAAAAGTCCAGGTCCGAGAGCGGGGGTCGAGGATCGAGGAAGGCAGTCAGGGTCCAGGGGGAAATCAGCAGGTGAGACGCACGGCTAACTGCTTGGACACGGAGGTACTGTGGGAACTGGAGATGGCAAGGACAGGTAAGAACTGGACACGAAGGGGACAAAGAGAGCGAGAGAGAGAGAGACAGAGACAGGACAGGAGCCAGAGACGTGAAGCTTACTGAGTCAGCAGAGTGAACCTTAATGCTGCTGCCTCTCATCAAGTCCAGGTTTGTTGATAGAAAGCGTGTGGCCGCGATCTGCGCGGCGCGTGTAGGGGCGTGTCCTGCTGTGCTTGCAGCGTAGCCTCCAGGTGCTCCTGCCGTGGAGGGAGAAGCTGACTGCGCGTCCGCCGTAACATGGTAGATTTAAGCATAAAATATAATAGAAAAATCGCAACAAATGTAGAAACACACATTTTTACAATGGAGTTCAGGGTGCGCACCGTGCCGTCAACACATTGCGAGCGTTGCACGGAACAAACTACTTACTTCAAAGATGATGGTCATGTTGACTTCAGTCTTTGCATCAAGCCATTTTGTTATTTCATCTGTTGAGTGGATAATTTACAATAAAACATGTATTGTGCGTCGATACTGCAGTAGTCTGCCGCCAGTCTCAACAGGAGCAGTTGATTGCTTGCGCCTGCACTGATTGGATTAGCGGCAGCCTATCCAGAGGGCGCTTAAAGTCAGATGACACGTCATCTTTAAACAGTGTTATGTGTGACAAGGGTTGCAGTTTCTTTCATTAACACAAATTGATGCTCATTTTTATACTTAGCAAACTCATTTTGCAACATTGTATTCCGTACAACAAGGTGGAAGGAGATGGCACGACAACAGGTCTAGCTCAACGGGTTTTATTTGAGCTTTTGATGAATACGTAGGGTGTGTTTGCTACTTATTTTATTTGAGCTTTTGATGAGTACCTAGGATGTGTATGCTACTATGTGTGTGCATGCAAGTCTATGTGTAGAGTTTAACCCAAAATGCATTACCGGAGGTTGTTTTATATTCGTGTTGGCTGTGGCAGTGAACAAGTCCAAAGGGGCAAAGCAAAAGAGGTCCGTGATCCGAGCGAGGTCAGTGGGGCAAGAGAAAGGCGTTCAAAAGTCCAGGTCCGAGAGCAGGGGTCGAGGATCGAGGAAGGCAATCAGGCTGATTAAACCTGTTGGCGGGGCAGGCCGTACGTTTGACACCCTTGCTAAAAATTATATACATTTGGCTGACGATATAGCTTTCATATCGTTATATTCTGATGATGCATGTCGATGACACATTCAAGTTGCGTCCGCAAATTTGACAGCAACAAAAGGACAAACGTGTCCTTAACGCACTGTAGCATTCTTGCCAGCGGCTAACGTCCCTCCACAGGGCAAAGACACCTATGAATCAGTAATCCCGGCCTCCATGGCACCAAATAAACTACCGTATTTCCTTGAATAGCCGCCGGGGCGCTAATTAATTTAAAACCTCTTCTCACTCCTGCGCTTATTCAAGGCATGCAGTAAAAGTAAACAGGCGCTAATAATTTTAAAACCTCTTCTCACCCCTGCGCTTACCAATGACATGCAGTAAAAAACTGAGTGTGATCAAAAAAAAAAAACATTAATAAAAAACTTTTCTGCGGCCGTGGCCCGGTGGTTGGGGACCACTGTTCTACAACATGTCATCGCGACCGCCTTTACACAACGCTATCTGCGTGCCGGTCGGACACAGGTATTTCGGTGCTTCTCATACGAGATTGCAATGCATACTTGGTCAACAGCCATACCTTTTACACTGATGGTTGTGATATAAACAACTTTAACACTCTTACTAATATATGCCACACTCTGTGAACCCACACTAAACACATTCCTGGAGAACGTCGGCTCTGTAACACATTATAAACGCAACATAAGAATTACCCACAATGCCATCCATCCATGACTCTTGGCTATATTATACACGCGGGGGTTTGGTGCTAGCGGGGTGTATGATATAGCCTGCAAGTGGAGGGCGTCGACCGCCCCGTATTGTATCTCAGCCGGAAGCTCTCGGACCGTGAGGAAAGGTACAGCATGGTGGAGAGGGAGTGCTTTGCCATCCGGTGGGCGGTCAGGGTCCTCTGCTACTACCTGTTGGGGCGCGCCTTCAGTCTCTACTCGGACCACAAACCGCTCCTGTGGCTCCACCGCTTGAGGAACACCAACGCACGGATCACCCGATGGTACCTTGCACTGCAACTCTACAACTTCCGGGTGGTCCACAGACCGGGTGCTCAGATAGCCGTGGCCGACTTTCTCTCTCGGCCCTCTACGGGCGGGGGGGAGTGGGCGCAGCCGAACCACTGCCCGGCCTGAATCGGGCGGTGGAGGCATGTGGAGAGGGGCGCGGTCCACGCATTCCCTGCGGGCGGGGCGTGTGCAGGGGCCGGCCATGAAGCAGCAGACAGGTGAGTAGATACCTCAGCTGGAACAAGTTATCTAATCACCTGTTCCCTTTATCAGCAGCGTTGGAAACCATGAAGAGGGCGGGCAAACGAGAGTGACGGCCAGACGAAGGAGCACGCTGACAAAACCCACATGCATGAGCTGAAAAGCTAAAAGGAATTTGTTCATTCTGCATATTGTAAAAACCTGAATTAAAAGATAGTAACCACAGCGCAAGGGTGTGGTATTTCCTGCCAAACAACCAAGGGTCTGGGTCGGAGACTTCCACACAAAGGATTTAAATCAGAGCCAATAATAGAAAAACATATATGTATTTGATAATGCCATGAAGTGTTTTTGTCTGATTATAATTGGGATCAAGAATGATCTTGAAGCACCAGTGTCAGCGTCGGTATATCCGATACTGGCCCTGTAACAACTTGGTATTGGATCAATACCCAAAGTTGCAGTATCACCCAAAACAAATGTCAAGTGTCAAATTCAACATAGTATGTTTTGACTATATATTTTAACAGACGTGTAGATTGATCCATGTTACAACAGAAAGTAGCCAGATATTAACAATAATTTACTCTATATTATAGTACCTTAATTTTAGGCAGAAACATGTCGAGAGTTTTTAGGGGTTGAATTTGACCTGACTGAATAATTGTATCAAAGTTATAATAAACTTCGATACTTTTCGGCGAGCAGACAAAAGCTGTCTTTGATCTTACCAATCAAAAAGGCGTGTAAAACACCTCTGTGTACGATTGGAAGCGACATGAAGGTGTCGGTTTCTTTCTTCTATTGTAATCCACAAGGAGATTTTGTCTTGAGCCGAGATCTACAAAGCGCAGAGGAAGCAGGGCCTGACTCCCCTCCAGGCACCTTTTCTTTTGAACTGTTTTACAACCTTTTCTTTGAACTGTTTTGTAACCAAAGGCAACGGCTCTGTCTGATCCAAGAACTACAAAAGCAAAGAGGAAGCAGGACCAGACTCCCCTCTAGGCGACCTCTTTTTGAACTGTTTTACAAACCTCATTTCGAACTGTTTTACGACCTCTTTTTTTGACCCGACCTTTTTTGTGAACTGTATACGACCCTCGTCCCTTAGAAAAAGCTGTTGTTACGTAATCAGGGAAAGTCCAAATAAAAGAGGAGGCGTACAATATTTCGTCAGAGCGTGGTGGAACACTGTACAAGGCTACAGGTGTACGCGCTTTCCTCATTGGGCTAAATTGAATTTTGTCTCTGTTTAATTCCTTGCTTCTTGTCTTGTTTAATAGATGACATCAGTGTTTGTCGATCCATATCAAAGTGAGTATCTTTTTTCACATTTATCAAGTTAACTCTTCAAACTGTTTTACGACCAACACTGTAAAAGGTAACAGGTGTACACGCTTTCCTGATTGAGCTAAATTTAATTCTGTCTCTGTTTAATTCCTTGCTTCTTGTCTTGTTAAATAGATGTCATCAGTGTTTGAACCTATCAACTGTGTTTGTCGATCCATATCAAAATGAGTATCTTTTTTCACATTTATTAAGTTAACTCTTTGAACCTTGACCTTTTCTTTGAACTGTTTTGTAACCAAAGGCAGGGGCTGTTTACGACCCCCTGCCCACTTAGAAACAGCCGTTGCCATGTAATCAAGGAAAGTCCAAAATAAAGAGGAGGCGTGCAATCTTTCGTCAGAGCGTGGTGGAACACTGTACAAGGCTACAGGTGTACGCGCTCTCCTCATTGGGTTAAATTGAATTCTGTCTCCGTTTAATTCCTTGCTTCTTGTCTTGTTTAATAGATGCAATCAGTGTTTGTCGATCCATATCAAAGTGAGTATCTTTTTTCACATTTATCAAGTTAACTGATTTACGACCAACACTGTAAAAGGTAACAGGTGTACACGCTCTCCTCATTGAGCTAAATTCAATTCTGTCTCTGTTTAATTCCTTGCTTCTTGTCTTGTTAAATATATGTCATCAGTGTTTGAACCTGACAACTGTGTTTGTCGATCCACATCAAAATGAGTATCTTTTTTCACATTTATTAAGTTAACTCTTTGAACTGTTTAAGACCTTTTCTTTGAACTGTTTTGTAACCAAAGGCAGCGGCAGTTTACGACCCCCCAAACCCTTAGTAACAGCTGTTGCCATGTAATCAGGGAAAGTCCAAATAAAAGAGGAGGCGTGCAATCTTTCGTCAGAGCGTGGTGGAACACTGTACAAGGGTACAGGTGTACACGCTCCCCTCATTTAGCTAAATTTAATTCTGTCTCTGTGTAATTCCTTGCTTCTTGTCTTGTTTAATAGATGCCATCAGTGTTTGAACCTGACAAATGTGTTTGTCGATCCATATCAAAGTGAGTATCTTTTTTCACATTTATCAAGTTAACTCTTTGAACTGTTTTATGACCAACACTGTAAAAGGTAACAGGTGTACACGCTCTCCTCATTGGGCTAAATTGAATTCTGTCTCTGTTTAATTCCTTGCTTCTTGTCTTGTTAAATAGATGTCATCAGTCTTTGAACCTGACAAATGTGTTTGTCGATCCATATCAAAATGAGTATCTTTTTTCACATTTATTAAGTTAACTCTTTGAACTGTTTTACGACCAACACTGTGAAAAGTTACAGGTGTACACGCTCTCCTCATTGAGCTAAATTTAATTCTGTCTCTGTTTAATTCCTTGCTTCTTGTCTTGTTAAATATATGTCATCAGTGTTTGAACCTGACAACTGTGTTTGTCGATCCATATCAAAATGAGTATCTTTTTTTCACATTTTTTAAGTTAACTCTTTGAACTGTTTTACAGCCTTTTCTTTGAACTGTTTTGTAACCAAAGGCAGGGACAGTTTACGACCCCCCAAACCCTTAGTAACAGCTGTTGCCATGTAATCAGGGAAAGTCCAAATATAAGAGGAGGCGTGCAATCTTTCGTCAGAGCGTGGTGGAACACTGTACAAGGGTACAGGTGTACACGCTCTCCTCATTTAGCTAAATCTAATTTGTCTCTGTGTAATTCCTCGCTTCTTGTCTTGTTTAATAGATGCCATCAGTGTTTGAACCTGACAACTGTGTTTGTCGATCCATATCAAAGTGAGTATCTTTTTTCACATTTATCAAGTTAACTCTTCGAACTGTTTTACGACCAACACTGTCAAAGGTAACAGGTGTACACGGTCTCCTCATTGGGCTAAATTGGATTCTGTTTCTGTTTAATTCCTTGCTTCTTGTCTTGTTTAATAGATGCCATCAGTGTTTGAACCGGACAACTGTGTTTGTCGATCAATATCAAAGTGAGTATCTTGTTTCACATTTATTATGTTAACTCTTTGAACTGTTTTACGACCAACACTGTGAAAAGTTACAGGTGTACACGCTCTCCTCATTGAACTAAATTTAATGCTATCTCTGTTTAATTCCTTGCTTCTTGTCCTGTTAAATAGATGTCATCAGTGTTTGAACCTGTCAACTGTGTTTGTCGATCCATATCAAAATGAGTATCTTTTTTCACATTTATTAAATTAACTCTTTGAACTGCTTTACGACCTTTTCTTTGAACTGTTTTGTAACCAAAACCAGGGGCTGTTTACGACCCCCTGCCCACTTAGAAACAGCCCTTGCCATGTAATCAAGGAAAGTCCAAAATAAAGAGGAGGCGTGCAATCTTTCGTCAGAGCGTGGTGGAACACTGTACAAGGGTACAGGTGTACGCGCTCTCCTCATTGGGTTAAATTGAATTCTGTCTCCGTTTAATTCCTTGCTTCTTGTCTTGTTTAATAGATGCCATCAGTGTTTGTCAATCCATATCAAAGTGAGTATCTTTTTTCACATTTATCAAGTTAACTGTTTTACGACCAACACTGTAAAAGGTAACAGGTGTACACACTCTCCTCATTGAGCTAAATTCAATTCTGTCTCTGTTTAATTCCTTGCTTCTTGTCTTGTTAAATATATGTCATCAGTGTTTGAACCTGACAACTGTGTTTGTCGATCCATATCAAAATGAGTATATTTTTTCACATTTATTAAGTTAACTCTTTGAACTGTTTTACGACCTTTTCTTTGAACTGTTTTGTAACCAAAGGCAGGGGCTGTTTACGACCCACCGCCCCCTTAGAAACAGCCGTTGCCATGTAATCAGGGAAAGTCCAAATAAAAGAGGAGGCGTGCAATATTTCGTCAGAGAGTGGTGGAACACTGTACAAGGGTACAGGTGTACGCGCTCTCCTCATTGAGCTAAATTAAATTCTGTCTCTGTTTAATTCCTTGCTTCTTGTCTTGTTTAATAGATGTCCTCAGTGTTTGAACCTGACAACTGTGTTCGTCAATCCATGTTAAAATGAGTATCTTTCTTCCCATTTCTCATTGTCGCAGCATGAATCATATTTAGTTGCACTGGCATTGCTGTGTCCTTGGTTAAAGCATGTTTGTGAAGTTGTATTATTGATGTTTTTCAAACGTTTACCTTCTTCTGTCCGACCTTCACACTCTTTTCCTTTTTCCGGGGAGCGATTTGGTTCCTGTTCGGAGTAATATGGAGGGTCATGCCATGTTTGGTGTTCAGCATTATGATGTATTATGAAACCGAGGCTGGAACGATAAAGACTACAATTAGATGGATGAGTTCGGTATCGAAGCAAAGTTGAGACGTAAAAACATACATACGGTACATATGCCACCGGATAAGAGCAAATCAAGATGTTTGCGCAGTGAGTTAGAAAAAAAAGGCTAAGTATGATCAGAATGATGTTTTTCAAAAACAACTAAAGGTTCTGTCCATTATGTGCATATATAGAGTGCACATTTGTATAGCAGTTACCATGGCGACACACATTTCAGGCCTCATAGCAATAACCTGTGGTGAGTTTCACGGCAGGAACTGATGCCTCCGTATTTTTTATTACTATAAATGCATATCTTCTTATCGCTGTTAATACAAGTTGCTCATTGTGAAGATAATAAACAAAGGGAATAATAATAATTAACTTTCATTGTTTTGTTTTAAAAAAATTCTTAGTCCAGTTATTTACTTTCGTAAAATTAGAATCCTTTTATGCTCATACCACACTATTAAATACAGTTTTACCTGAACGTGATCTCCTGTCCACGCGTCTTGGGGCCCGAACAGTGGCCTTGTGGTTAGAGTGTCCGCCCTGAGACTGGAAGGTCGTGAGTTCAAACACCGGCCGAGTCACACCAAAGACTATAAAAATGCTCAGCATCAAGGATTGGAATTGGTTGTAAAATCACCAGAAATTATTCCCGGGCGTGGCACTTCTGCTGCTCACTGCTCTCCCTCACCTCCCAGGGGGTGAACATGGGGATGGGTTCAAATGCAGAGGATAATTTCACCCCACTTTAACTACCAGAAACTATGCCGAGACATGACATAAAACACAAAAAAGTGATTGGATTTATCGAAGAGACTGTACAACTGAAATTAAGATCGATACATACAGTCGTGGTCAAAAATTTACAGACACTTGTAAAGAACATAATGTCATGGCTGTATTAAGTTTCCAATAATTTCTACAAGTCTCATTTTTTTGGTGATAGAGTGATCGGAGCACATACTTGGTCACAAAAACAATCATGAAGTTTGGTTCTTTTATGAATTGATTATGGGTCTACTGGAAATCAAGAGACGAAGCTGTGAAGAGTGCAGCGGTGACTGTCCACACTGGACGAAAGTGGAGGGCCCAGGTGGAGATGGACCAAGCTATCTCGAGGCTGAAATACAAGGACATCCTGGGAAGAGTCCAAGACAGCCGGGCAGGACTGGGATGGGGAAACCAGTCCAGTTCTGGTCCAAAGCCACGATACAGCAGAGGAAGGCCATGGTGCTGGAAGAGGTCACACAAGTGGCACAAGACCAGTATCAGATCAAGGCAGTATCCCAGGGAAAACTGGGGGCATGGATTCGCTGGGAGGATACCATCCAAAGAGTCATAACCTGGGCCGAGATCTGGCGAACTCCTCAATCTCGGCTACGCTTCCTCGTGATGGCAGCGTATGAGACCCTGCCATGCCCTCGAAACCTCCCAGTGGTTCGGAATCGATAGCAAGTGCTCCCTGTGCAGCAAAGGCAATGCAGGACTCAAGCACATCCTTTCGGGTTGCGCGGTGGCGACACAATCAGGTGCTGAGGAAGCTGGCAGAGCTGTTAGAGAGATGCAGACTCGGGGCAAACAACGCCAAAGATCCCCATCGGCCAAACATCACTTTTATCAAACCAGGTGAGGTAGGACAGAAGACAGAGAAGGGAAGATCATCACTTCTGCTTACCCCTGGTAAGGGCTGGGAGATGTGCGTTGACCTGGACAAGCAGCTAGTCTTCCCAACTGAGGTAATGCAGACAACGCCAAGACGAGACCTTGTGATGTGGTCCTCAGCTGCTAAGAAAGTCCTCATCATTGAACTAACCGTGCCATGGGAGGAGGGAATACCAGTAGCACATGAGTTCAAAAGGTCAAAGTACAGCGACCTAGCAGAGGACTGCAAGGGGAGAGGCTGGTCTGGTCTGCGTCCATTCACCCCGTGGAGATCGGATGCAGGGGCTTCGTAGGAGGTTTCTGCAACCCGGCTCCTGCGTGCGACGGGGATGACCGGTTCCAGCCTGAGGAAGGCCATCAAGGAGTTGGCAGAGGAGGCTGAGAAGGCATGTTTCTGGATGTGGCTAAGAAGGAAGGACAACACTTGGGGCTCAACAGCCCAGTGAGGTCAGTTGCTTAGCCACTGCCCCCCCACCGCCAGGTATCCTGGCTTGGGGGCGAAACATCAGTGAACGGTGGCACCAGCTGACGACCCTGCAGCTGACCTCGAAGTGCACTGGAGGAGGCGCGACGGGCAGAGATGCCTAGCAGTTAGGTCTGTACGTATTAATTGAGCAAATCTGCTGGGTCAAAAGTATACATACAGCAATGTTAGTATTTGGTTACATGTCCTTTGGCAGGTTTCACTGCAACAAGGCACTTTTGGTAGCCATCCACAAGCTTCTGGTTGAATTTTTGACCACTCCTCTTGACAAAATTGGTGCAGTTCAGCTAAATGTGTTGGTTTTCTGACATGGACTTGTTTCTACAGCATTGTCTACACGTTTAAGTCAAGACTTTGGGAAGTCCATTCTAAAACCTTAATTCTAGCCTGATTTAGCCGTTCCTTTACCACTTTTGACGTGTGTTTGGAGTCATTGTCCCAACTGCGCCCAAGACCCAACCTTCGGGCTGATCCCCCGTCCAAAGGCAAAACCTAGTAACTCACGTCTAGCTGATTTTGAGAAAATAAAGGAAAACCAATCTATCTTGATGCTGTCTTACAAAGATTTACAAAGTCATCAAACGTATAGCGCTTTCTTGAGCGTTCATTTTCTTGCCGATTGAGCCATGGATTGAATCTGCTCTCATGAACGTGTGCCCTTTCTCCAGATATTTTATCACAATTTCGGGTGGGCCCCATTCTGCGTTTGCACATTGGGCAAGAGCCGTGTACAGCGTCCAGTTTTTATTTTGACCTCCACAGGTATCTGCCCAAAAGAGTATGCAAGGGGAAGAATCAAGAACAATACATTTAATGAAGGTGCTTGCAACGTCCTGGGCCAATTTTCCAAATATCCCCTCGTGCCATAATATCACATCATCAGGTTGACCGTCGGCCCCCATTCCTGCAAATGTCTCATTAAAGACAATAAGGCGACTGACAAAGAAGCTCCAATTGGTCCATTGAGATACTAGGTATTTCTGTTGTATCTACGCGGTTATGTGGTAGTTGCTAGGTCCTGCCATGCGGATAACAGCTTACTTACGGAACAAATTACAATATCGCATACACTAATGTAAAGCATATCACCTAGGAACTCCAAAATTATTATCAGCTCAGTTTTGACCAAAATTGAGTTACTGGGTTTTGCCTTTGGACGGGAGTGATGATGTCAGGTTGTCCTGAAGAATTTGGTGGTAATCCTGTTTTTTCATTGTCCCATTCACTCTCTGCAAAGCACCAGTTCCATTGGCAGCAAAACAGGCCCAGAGCATAATAATACCACCACCATGCTTGACCATATGGTGTTCCTGGGATTAAAGGCCTCACCTTTTCTCCTCCAAACATAATGCTGGGTATTGTGGCCAAACAGCAAAAATTTTTGTTTCATATGACATCAAATGAACAAAGATAAGAGCTTCTGGAGGAAAGTCCCGTCTTAACACTCATTTGTATACTCTGGCCTTTAGATAGACCCCTTTTTAGACTAATTGATCTGCCGTTTCTTTTCTGCCCTGCCACCTTCTCCCTTGTGGAAGGAGGGGCACAGGTCCAGTGGCCATGGATGAAGGGCTGACTGTCCAGACTCCAGACCCGGGGTGGACCGCTCGCCTGTGCATCGGTTGGGGACATCTCTGCCCTGCTGACCTGTCTTTGCTCGGGATGGTCTCCTGTTGGCCCCACTATAGACTGGACTCTTACTAATATGTTAGATTCACTATGGACTGGACTCTCACAATATTATGTTGGATCCACTATGGACTGGACTCTCACTATTATGTTAGATCCACTATGGACTGGACTCTCACTATTATGTTGGAGCCACTATGGACTGGACTCTCACTATTATGTTAGATCCACTATGGACTTGACTCTCACTATTATGTTGGAGCCACTATGGACTGGACTCTCACTATTATGTTAGATCCACTATAGACTGGACTCTCACAATTATGTTGGATCCACTATGAACTGGACTCTGGCTATTATGTTAGATCCACTATGGACTGGACTCTCACTATTATGTTAGATCCACCATGGACTGGACCTATTATGTTAGATCCACTATGGACTGGACTCTCACTATTATGTTAGATCCACTAAAGACTGGACTCTCACTATTATGTTAGATCCACTATGGACTGGACTCTCACTATTATGCTAGATCCACTATGGACTGGACTCTCACTATTATGTTAGATCCACTATGGACTGAACTTTTAAAATATTATACTGGATCCACTTGACGTCCACTGCACAGGTCGCCCAGGGTCCCCTCCAAGGTTACTCATTGTCCCATTGGGTTGAGTTTTTCCTTGCCCTGATGTGGTATCTGAGACACAGTGTGTTCAACGCAGCCATCCGACCTCGAGGTATGTCTTTACAATCTTACTTTACAATTTTTAAAATCTCACTAAAACACCAATAAAACAATAAGCAGATAAGGAATCTTCCAGTATTATCCTAATACATGTTTCTCTCTGAGACACAGTGTTCAACGCAGCCATCCGACCTCGAGGTATGTCTTTACAATCTTACTTAACAATCTTTAAAATCTCACTAAAACACTATTAAAACAATAAGCAGATAAGGGATCTTTCAGATTTATCCTAGTACATATTTCTCTCTGAGACACAGTGTGTTCAACGCAGCCATTCGACCTCGAGGTATGTCCTTACAATCTTACTTTACAATCTTTAAAATCTCACTAAAACACTATTAAAACAATAAGCAGATTAGGGATCTTCCAGAATTATCCTAGTACATGTTTCTCTCTGAGACACAGTGTTCAACGTAGCCATCCGACCTCGAGGTATGTCCTTACAATCTTACTTTACAATCTTTAAAATCTCACTAAAACACTATTAAAACAATAAGCAGATAAGGGATCTTCCAGAATTATCCTAGTACATGTTTTCTCTGAGACAGTGTTCAACGCAGCCATCCGACCTCGAGGTATGTCTTTAAAATCTTACTTTACAATCTTTAAAATCTCACTAAAACACCAATAAAACAATAAGCAGATAAGGGATCTTCCAGAATTATCCTGGTACATGTTTCTCTCTGAGACACAGTGTTCAACGCAGCCATCCGACCTCGAGGTATCTCTTTACAATCTTACTTTACAATCTTTAAAATCTCACTAAAACACTAATAAAACAATAAGCAGATAAGGGATCTTCCAGAATTATCCTAGTACATGTTTCTCTCTGAGACACAGTGTTCAACGCAGCCATCCGACCTCAACGTATGTCTTTACAATCATACTTTACAATCTTTAAAATCTCACTAAAACACCAATAAAACAATAAGCAGATAAGGGATCTTCCAGAATTATCCTAGTACATGTTTCTCTCTGAGACAGTGTTCAACGCAGCCATCCGACCTCGAGGTATGTCTTTACAATCTTACTTTACAATCTTTAAAATCTTACTAAAACACTATTAAAACAATAAGCAGATAAGGGATCTTCCAGAATTATCCTAGTACATGTTTCTCTCTGAGACACAGTGTTCAACGCAGACATCCGACCTCGAGGTATGTCCTTACAATCTTACTTTACAATCTTTAAAATCTCACTAAAACACTATTAAAACAATAAGCAGATAAGGGATCTTCCAGAATTGTCCTAGTATATGTTTCTCTCTGAGACACAGTGTGTTCAACGCAGCCATCCGACCTCGAGGTACGTCTTTAGAATCTTACTCTACAATCTTTAAAATTGTTACGTTTGCGCGGCATCGTGGATGCGCGGGGAGTGTCGCCTCTCGATGCGCAGGATCACAGCAGGCAGGAATGAAGGTATGAACAGCCTTTTAATATGAAGTTACAAAAGAACACTGGTACAAAAGAGCAAATCAAAGGCGTGTCTGAGCACAGAAAACTAAATGCTAATATACACAGAAGACAGAGTTCGAAGTCCATAAAGCGCGAGCCAAGCGCGCGGAGGCAAGCTACATTTAGCAAGCAGAAAAATAATCAGAGACCACTCACGTAACGGTTGCAGGTGCAAACAAACTGGCGAGAGCGAACTAGGTAGCAGAGGGGCTTAAATACAGAAAACATAATTACAAACCGGTGTGTGAATGAGCCATGCAGGAGGAGCAAATAAGTTGTCATGGTGATGAATGTAAATAAGGAAGTGCGCTAACAAACGGGATCGGTAGAGTCCAAAACATGATCAAAACATAGTAGGACAATACAAAAAAGACAAACATGCTAGAGATGTGTGATCCGGAAGCCGGATCACAACAAAAATCTCACTAAAACACTATTAAAACAATAAGCAGATAAGGGATCTTCCAGAATTATCCTAGTACATGTTTCTCTCTGAGACACAGTGTTCAACGCAGCCATCCGACCTCGAGGTATGTCCTTACAATCTTACTTTACAATCTTTAAAATCTCACTAAAACACTATTAAAACAATAAGCAGATAAGGGATCTTCCAGAATTATCCTAGTACATGTTTCTCTCTGAGACACAGTGTTCAACACAGCCATCCGACCTCGAGGTATGTCTTTACAATCTTACTTTACAATCTTTAAAATCTCACTAAAACACTATTAAAACAATAAGCAGATAAGGGATCTTCCAGAATTATCCTAGTACATGTTTCTCTCTGAGACACAGTGTTCAACGCAGCCATCCGACCTCGAGGTATGTCTTTACAATCTTACTTTACAATCTTTAAAATCTCACTAAAACACTATTAAAACAATAAGCAGATAAGGGATCTTCCAGAATTATCCTAGTACATGTTTCTCTCTGAGACACAGTGTTCAACGCAGCCATCCGACCTCGAGGTATGTCTTTACAATCTTACTTTACAATCTTTAAAATCTCACTAAAACACTATTAAAACAATAAGCAGATAAGGGATCTTCCAGAATTATCCTAGTACATGTTTCTCTCTGAGACACAGTGTGTTCAACGCAGCCATCCGACCTCGAGGTATGTCTTTACAATCATACTTTACAATCTTTAAAATCTCACTAAAACACCAATAAAACAATAAGCAGATAAGGGATCTTCCAGAATTATCCTAGTACATGTTTCTCTCTGAGACACAGTGTTCAACGCAGCCATCCGACCTCGAGGTATGTCTTTACAATCTTACTTTACAATCTTTAAAATCTCACTAAAACACTATTAAAACAATAAGCAGTTAAGGGATCTTCCAGAATTATCCTAGTACATGTTCAACGCAGCCATCCGACCTCGAGGTATGTCCTTACAATCTTACTTTACAATCTTTAAAATCTCACTAAAACACTATTAAAACAATAAGCAGATAAGGGATCTTGCAGAATTATCCTAGTACATGTTTCTAATTACATCCGAAATGCTCACACTGCCGCCGCCCGGAGCTGTTGCTTTTTTTGTTTTTCTGGTCCGTCGCTATCAATATCATCAAACACGAATTTTTCATCCTCGCTCCAATTAATAGGGAAATTGTCGCTTTCTCGGTCAGAATCGCTCGCGCCGCCGGCGTCCCTGATTGTAATCAATGGGTGGATGTGAGTAGTCCGACAATCTGTGACATCCCGTGGACTACTTCCGGGAAAGGCAGGGCTTTTTTAAGAGCGACTAAAAGTTGCGAACTTTATCGTTGATTTTCTCTACTAAATCCATTCAGCAAAAATATCGCGAAATGATCAAGTGTGACACATAGAATGGACCTGATATCCCCGTTGAAATAAGAAAATCTCATTTCAGTAGGCCTTTAAGTTGATGTACTACTGTACAGAAATAGGTATGCTCTTTGTGCGAGAGAACATTACATGCCATGCTTTTGTTTGTGTCCGTCAAATAATAACCAAGGGAATGATATGTCATGTTCTTTGTTGGAAAGCAAGGGGACTTCAAAGTGGCCCTGACAAGGGACCCAGGGAGAACGTGACGGGTTGCAATATCATGGATTGCTGGGAGAGTCAGTGGAAAACAAATGTCAACAACCGTGACGGAATCGTTGCCATAGAAACGGAGATAGGATGGATGACTATCCTGGATAGAAAGAGCAGGGGGTGTTGGGTGAGAAGAAAGAAAGTTCTGCTGTTAAGTCTCGCTTGTTTTTCCCACTGCTCTTTAGATTTTTCTTCAGGGAAATTAGTCTCCCACACAATGAAAGTTGAGGGGGTGGCATGGTGAAATCTGTTGGCCTAAGTCCTAAGGCATGCCCGAGTGTGGGTTCTTCCTTTCGCATTTTAATGTGTTGAAATACTTTTCTTTGGGCTGCAGGCGGTCATGTTTTAATGATGTTTGTAGAATTTTTGTATTGGGTCAATTAATTGTTGGCTCTGAATAGAAGGGTGTCTGCTCAATTTGCAATTTTTCCGTAAAGGCTGGGGGTCAACAACCCGCGGCTTTCGAGCGTGGGGTTCTTTAGTGCCACCCAAGTGGCTCCCTGGAGCATTTTTTTTAAATGGATTGAAAATGTAATACTGATGGGGGAAAAAATATTGTTTTGTTTTAGCGTGTTTTTGGGTTGAGGACAAACCTTCCCAATTGTTAGAAAAGCCCACTGTTTAATATGTTTGTGTGTATGCTTCAGTATTTGGTGAACATTAATTTTGGCAGTTCTTGAACTCACCATAGTGTGGACTGTGAAGCAAAAGTTCGTTTACATTTCTTTGTCTCATTTTTGTCCACCAAACGTTTTATGCTGTGCGCTTTGTTGACATGTTGGAGTGCTAATCAGGCATATTTGTCAGTGCATGACTGCAAGCTAATCAATGCTAACATGCTACTTAGGCTAGTTGTATGTACATATTGGATCATTATGCTTTACTTACTTACTCCCGTTCCTGTTGGAACATTGGGCGACCAGTCCCCTCCATTTGTTCCGGTCACTGGCGACCCTTCTTGCTCCATGCCAGCTGACTCCCATCTCTCTCAGGTCTTCAATCAATCAATCAATCAATGTTTATTTATACAGCCCTAAATCACAAATGTCTCAAAGGACTGTACAAACCATTACGACTACGACATCCTCGGAAGAACCCACATAAGGGCAAGGAAAACTCACACCCAGTGGGCAGGGAGAATTCACACCCAGTGGGACGCCAGCCAAGGACGTCTTCCTTGGCTGTTTGTCTCCACGTCTTCTTTGGCCGTCCTTTCTTCATCTTTCCCCCTTCTGGCACCCAGTCCATTGCCACACTTGCCGGTCTCTGTCTTGGCAGTCGGAGTACGTGTCCAGACATTCTCCTTCTTCTGTCAGAGACTATGTTGGACAATGGTGATACCCCTGCCCTTCTCATCACCTCTTCATTGGTGATGTGGTCTCTCCATGAGATCCTCAAGATGTATCTGAGGCACCGTCGGTGGAAGACCTCCAGCTTGTTCATTATGCCTTAACTGTAGGTATATTTAATTTGTATCCTCTTTGTTTATAATTTAGTTTTGCATGCCTCATGACACATTATCTGTATTTAACATTGGCTGCATTTCAGATAGTTGTTTGTGTGCCATGTTGTTCCAGACCACAGCAAACATTACCTAGTTGGCCAAAGATTGTAATTAATCTATGAAAAGAAGACAGTCTGCCGTTTCCTTTAACTTGAACACACATCTATACATTTTGGCCATTAAAAGCCACTAATTTCCAGGAGTTATCTCACTTTCTGAGTAGCCTCTGATTTACTAACAGTCTCTAATGAGGTAAAAAGGTGTAGAATAAATATTACATTTCAACATTTCTGTCAGCAAAGATTTGCTTCAGCCTGCGACACATGATAGTAGGCTATTTTTTGATTAGGTACACACACACTCAGTGTGACGAAATTATTCTCTGCATTTGACCCATCACCCTTGATCTCCCCCTGGGAGGTGAGGGGAGCAGTGAGCAGCAGCGGTGGCCACGCCCGGAAATCATTATGGTGATTTAACCCCAAATTCCAAGCTTTGATGCTGAGTGCCAAGCAGGGAAGTAATGGGTTTTATTTTAAAAGTCATTGGTATGACTCGGCCGGGATTTGAACTCATAACCTACCGATCTCTGGGCAGACACTCTATTTTTAACGTTTTGGGTTGCCGACACCTGGTATAGGCATTAGAAAGTGTCTTGAAACTGCAAAAGCCAAACACTGTCGGGACTTATTCCATCTTTTTAACCCTTCTTCTGTTTGAAAGGAATGCTTTGTTCAAATTCTTTTGTCAGGGCGGACATAACCAACATCTTTCCTCTATTATTGTGGGAATGCAATGTTTACCGGTTAAATATTAACAATTTATTTGTGTTAATTATCATACAGTTCTCACTAATTACTGTGTCTAAACCAAGAACCTCGAAAGCTTTTCACCCAAATAATGAAACAACGCAGTCTTACCCAGTGTTTGTGCGTCTCTGACACATAAATATGAACGAGAGGAAGCTCGATAGATTTGGTGATTGATTGATTGATTGATTGATTGATTGATTAATTGAGACTTTTATTAGTAGATTGCACAGTACAGTACATATTCCATACAATTGACCAGTAAATGGTAACACCCGTTTTTATTACGTCCGGATCGTTCTTCCAAAATGCAGCAGGAACTCTGGAGGCAAGGTGCAGGTAAGACAATGTTTTATTGTCCAGAAATTAGTCAACGTACCAACAAACAACAAAGCTGATGTGCCGATAGCACGGGGCGCTCAGGCAAAACAGGAATCAAAAGCATGGGTGACAAACGTAATGTTGCACAAAGCAAACAAGACAGCCAGACCGAGTGTGGCAAAAGGCAGGAATAAATAGCTCCATGATTAGTGCCTGGGAGCAGGTGAGCATCCGAAACACTAATCAGAGGCAGGTGAAATCAATCAGCACCCATGACAACCAATAAACACAAACCCCGGTGTGCTGAAACAGAACTCAGGGAGTCTTAAACTAAAACAAAACATGATCCGGGCAACGGATCATCACATTTTTGTTGTTATTGGCGCTCTTTTAACCATCCTTTGTTTTAATCAACACTTTGCCTGTTTTTTCTTTTAAATACCCAAGTGGAGGAGTTCAAGTTTTTAGGAGTCTTGTTCACGAAAGGGGGAAGAGTGGATCGTGAGATCGACAGGTGGATCGGTGTGGCGTCTTCAGTAATGCGGACGTTGTACTGATCCATTGTGGTGAAGAAGGAGCTGAGCCGGAAGGCAAAGCTCTCAAATTACCGGTCGACCTACGTTCCCATCCTCACCTATGGTCATGAGGTTGGGTCATGACCGAAAGGATAAGATCACAGGTACAATCGACCGAAATTAGTTTCCTCCGCCGTGTGGCGGGGCTCTCCCTTAGAGATAGGGTGAGAAGCTCTGTCATCCGGGAGGAACTCAAAGTAAAGCCGCTGCTCCTCCACATCGAGAGGAGCCAGATGAGGTGGTTCGGGCATCTGGTCAGGACGCCACCCGAACGCCTCCTTAGGGAGGTGTTTAGGGCACGTCCAACCGGTCGGAGGCCACGGGGAAGACCCAGGACACGTTGGGAAGACTATGTCTCCCTGCTAAAATGGGAATGCCTCGGGATCATCTGGGAAGAGCTAGACGAAGTGGCTGGGGAGAGGAAAGTCTGGGCTTCCCTGCTTAGGCTGCTGCCCCCGCGACCCGACCTCGGATAAGCAGAAGAAGATGGATGGATGGATGGATGCTTTTAAATAGCCAAAAGTGTAATATAGTTATTATATTGCAACGGCCCAACAATGAGCAGCACGGTTACAGTGGAAATATTCTGAACAAAGTTGTGCTTAAAAATATCTTCAAGTGTATTTAAAAGCTGATGGCTAAAATAGAGCTAATGCATGCGCTTTGTAATCAAGACTATTAACATGTTAGTTCAGCTGGGATAGGCTCAAGCCACCCCCCACGACCCCGAGAGGGACAAGCGGTAGAATGGATGCACGGATGGACTGTTAAATGTTAGCGTACTAAATTTGATCAAACAAATGGAGGTTATATATTCACTAACGAACCAAACCTAATGACTGGTTAATCAACATGAAGGATGCAATTGGGATGTAGCAGTGAATTTTTTTAGCTTGACATGTTCACTGAAGAAATATTTACACTTGTACCAATCCGCCTGGGCATCGGTTGGGGACCTCTCTGCGCTGCTGACCCATCTCCGCACGGGATGGTCTCCTGCTGGCTCCACTATGGACTGGACTCTCACTATTATGTTAGATCCACTATGGACTGGACTCTCACTATTATGTTAGATCCACCATGGACTGTACTCTCACTATTATCTTAGATCCACTATGGACTGGACTTTCACAATATTATGTAAGACCCACTCGACGTCCATTGCATCGGTCTCCCCTAGAGGGTGGGGGGGTCACCCATGTCTGCGGTCCTCTTCAAGGTTTCTCATAGTCATTCACATTGACATCCCACTGGGTTGTGAGTTTTTCCTTGACCTTATGTGGGCTCTGAACCAAGGATGTCGTTGTGGCTTGTGCAACTCTTTGAGACACTTGTGATTTAGGGCTATATTAATAAACATTGATTGATCGAGTGATTTACACCAAAATCACAAGTCAATATTACCGTATTTTTCGGACTATAAGGCGCACCTAAAATCATTAAATTCTCTAAATGATCGACAGTGCGCCTTATATTCCGGTGCACCTAATGTACAGAATAATTCTGGTTGTGTTTACTGGCCTCGAAGCAATTTTAATTGGTACATGTGAAATTATAAGTGTGACTAGTAGACAGTAGTCACACAAAAGAGATACATTAAGACTGCAATATGACGCCAGTAAACAACACAAAAGCTTTGAATGTTCCATTGAAAATAAAGAACATTACACACGGCGCTCAAAAATATGTCAACATTTTTTATTACGACTTTGAAGCCGCACCGCTTGATGGATTGTCGGACCATTACGGCTACGGTAGTCAGAGATACAAGCATTACTATGGTGTTTGTATAAGGACCGCACAAAGGCAACCATTAGCAGACATATTACCCAGCGTTTTGTTTCACAATATTATGCAAAACCAACGTGTCTTACCTTCTGGTACCTGCTTATGTGTATTGAGAACTGCATAGGTCCTGGAAATTATTTTTGTCTATCTTCTTGCTCGGGGTCATTTATCCTCTGCTTGTTGACATTTATTAGAAATGCTACTTTATATTTAAATTAGCATAAAGTTTGAACGTATATCTCACTATGAAAGCGCTAAAAACTACCGGTGTAGGGAGTTTACAGAGAGTTCCGGTTGGACGGTTTTTCAGGGGACACATTTCCGACGTTATTGCACTAGTGAGCCACGGATGAGGAGATGCTGCTCCATCATTGATATAAGTACAGTCTGAATGTCATTAAAACAGTTAGCTCCATCGATTGAGACTTCATCTAATCTCGTCCTTGCACGCTACACCACTACAACAAAGATGACGGCGGAAAAACGCGGCTGAAGGTGAGCCACGTAAATAAGACCGCCCACAAAACGGTGCAACCGGGAGCGACTGTCAGAAAGCGCCTTGAAGATGATCTATAAAACATAATTTACGCAACATTTTGACCAAAGAATCACCATTACATGTTATGTAGACCACAAGGAAGTGTTTTACGTATAGAAAATAATAATATGACCCCTTTAATGCGCTCTATAATCCTGTGCGTCCTTTTGTATGAAAATAGACCTGACCAGACCCGCTCATCGGGAGTGCGCTTTATAATCCGGTGCGCCCTACGGTCCGGAAAATACGGTACTCATTTTTTTCCTTATTTTATTTATTTATTTATTTTTTCAGGTGAAAATAAGTTACAGCAAATTATTTAACCCAAATACCAAATTCAAGATCAATCACCACTTGACCCAATTGTATGGATTTGAATGATGTCACGTCCGGCTCACATACAGTTTATTGACTATGCGTGGTGGTCCACCAGTGTCTGTTCTAAATGGGTACTAGGCTCCAATTATTCTTTCTCGAAGAAAAAAAGCCCAATGCTTCTGTCTTTTTCGGCTTTGCAAACTGTTCATATCGCGAAAAGGATAAAAGTTTCATCAAACTTCCCCGAGATGTAATCACGAAGGGCGGTAGAGTGCAAGATTTTGCGAAAGACAAAAAACGTTGCAATGACTTTAGAATAAGGAAGCAAAATCGAAGACCGCACGAGTTTGCAATGACACCTTTGTTTGATATATTTTTAATATACTTTGCTCATTTGGTATTTCCCATTTAAGTATTATCTAGATATTATTTTTTTGTTAAAATTTTAACAAACAGAAGGTCAGAGTCAATGACACTACGTCTCCCACTTGTTTATTTTGTACACAAAAGTGTCAAGAGTACATACAGTATGACAGGACAAAAATGGTCATGTCTGTGATCATGTTTAGTTTGAAGGCCTACTGGAACCCACTACTACCGACCACACAGTCTGATAGTTTATATATCAATGATGAAATATTAACATTGCAACACATGCCAATACGGCCGGTTTAGTTGACCAAATTACAATTTTAAATATCCCGCGGAGTTTCTTGTTGCGGAATGATGACGCGTGACGTCACGGGTTGCAGGGGCTCATCACGTCCTCACATTGTTTATAATCGGATTATAAATCAAACACTTTTCTGGACATCTATGTTGCTGAATCTTTTGCAATATGTTCAATTAATAATGGAGAAGTCAAAGTAGAAAGACGGAGTTGGGAAACTGTAGCCTTTAGCCACACAAACACACGGTGATTCCTTGTTTAAAATTCCCGGAGATGAAGCTTTACTATGGATCAGAGCGGTCAATCGAACATGGTTCCCAACCACTTGTCAACCGGCAGGTTTCGGTGAGAAAATTGTGGTAAAAAGTCGCCTCTTACCGGAGATCAGCTGAGCTTGCGCCATCCATACAGCTGCCTTCGACTTCCCTCAGAGACTGGCGTCAAGACACCCGTGGACACTCCCCTCCGACTATCAGGTACTATTTAATCCCACTACAACACTAGCGACACAATAGAAAGATAAGGGATTTCCCAGAATTATCCTAGTAAATGTCTCTAAAAACATCTGAATCCGTCCCAATGCAATCGCCTTTTTTTTTTTACTTTATTTTTTGTATTTTTATAGTCCTTCACTATCAATATCATCATCCACATATCTTTCATCCTCGCTTAAATTAATGGGGAAATTGCCGTTTTCTCGGTCCGAATAGCCCTTGCTGCTGGAGGCTCCCATTATAAACAATGTGAGGACGTGAGGAGCCCTCACCCTTGTGACGCCATCGTCTGCGACTTCCGGTACAGGCAAGGCTTTTTATTAGCGACCAAAAGGTGCGAACTTTATCGACGATGTTTTCTACTAAATCCTTTTAGCAAAAATATGGCAATATCGCTAAATGATCAAGTATGACACATAGAATGGACCTGCTATCCCCGTTTAAATAAGATAATCTAATTTCACTAGGCCTTTAGGTCATGTTCTGTTTGGTTTTTTGACACTCAGTTCTTGCTTTTTTACTCTCTTGTTTTGTCACCATAGTAACCATTAGTTTCACCTGTTTCACATTTTGAGTCGCGGACCTGTTTTCACTAATCATGTCACTATTATTTAAACTGATAGTTGCCAGGAAGTCAGCCTGGCGACATTACCTCTGCTCACTTCATGCCATGCTCCTTCTGATACTCATGCCTGATGTCATGATCCGTTGTTCGGATCATGGTATGTTCTGGTTTTTGTATCTGTTTTTGTATCTCGTCTTGTTATTTGACTTCCTTAGTTCCTGGTGGCACTTCCTGTTTTGTTTCGATGCCATGGTTACGTATTAGTGTCACCTGCCTTGTGTTGTGTACGGGCACCTGCCTCCTAATTTTTGTCCTTACTTAAGCGAGCCTCCTTTGTTCATTCGTCCTCGCAGTCTAAACAATTTGTATTCCATGCAACAAGTGACGTCGCGATCCCGCATTGTGGTAAATACCCTTTTTGAACTTCATTATCTTCCACGCTATTTGTTTGTTTATTTCCCTAGCTCACATGCAAGCGTATTTTCTTCCTTCTAGCTCACATGCTAGTTCTGTCTATAGTGCCTTTTTGCAAGTGTTTTGTTCTCAGTTTGTTCTTTAGCATGAATAAATAATTTCTTACCTTCACGCTTCACGTATTGGTTAACGATTGGACGGCGTGGTGCAGTGGGGAGAGTGGCCGTGCGCAACCCGAGCGTCCCTGGTTCAATTCCCACCTAGTACCAACCTCGTCACGTCCGTTGTGTCCTGAGCAAGACACTTCACCCTTGGTCCTGATGGGTGCTGGTTGGCGCCTTGCATGGCAGCTCCCTCCATCAGTGTGTGAATGTGTGTGTGAATGGGTAAATGTGGAAGTAGTGTCAAAGCGCTTTGAGTACCTTGAAGGTAGAAAAGCGCTATACAAGTACAACCCATTTATTAACAAATTTTGCTGCATGTTCATAGTTTCTGCCTTTGTGCAAGTTTTTGTTTTATTAGCCACATTTTTGTACTTCCGCCTTGTGTGCGCCTTTTGTTCCTTTTTTAAAGTAATAAATAAATATATCCTTACCTTCACGCCTTCCCTGCTCCAACTTTCCTTTGCATTACAGGAAAACAAACCCCATAGTCCACGTATTGACAAAAATAAAATGTAGTGATTATTCAGATGTTTTTGTTTGTTAAAAACGGGTGTGGAGCTGTCAGGTGCTAGTTTGTATACATGGAAGCGTCCTCACTCGACGTAAAGTTGAATTATGAGAGCTGCTTCCAACATGACTATGGATTAAGAAAGAACACTTAAAACTATCCCAGCCTCACAGCACACATAGCACATTCAAGTCGACCCTTTTGCTGTACAGTTCCTACTGAAACTGGACTAAGCATCGTCAGAAGGAGGTCTCCAAGGTTCCTGGTCCACCAAAAATACTTATTTATTACTCTATTACTTCCAGGAGTGGGTCAGAGTGCTCTCCCACTTCCGGTGTTTGCGATGCAATGTATTGAACACGCAATACCACCGATAAAATTCTGGTTGATGTGGTTCCTACGCAAACTAGCCCAGTACACAAGATTGCGAATACATCAGGTAGAAACGAATTAAAGCCGTGCTCTTCTGCATAGTGTTGTCCTGTCATTCAACAAGGAAAGCATTGTCAGCGACTCGGATTGGGCGTTTGCTGTTCGCTACAATGAAAAAGAAATAGACGCCCGAAAGCTATCATCCACCCAATCATTTGTGACAAAACAACCGACAAAGGACCGGAGGGGTTTACGTTTGCAAGGTTGCAAAATACAACTCCAATTACCACCGCACTCAAAATCTTGCATTCATTGTGCACTGTTTTCATTGGCAAACAGAATAACAACACTGTCCAGCCACACCTGAAGGTCATGCCAGACTTGATCAGAGTATGCAAGGCTGACATCTTAGAGAGTAAAACTGTTAAAGACAGCCCAGTCCCCCTTATCCTTAACTCCCCCAGGAGGTGTCACGGCTGTGATGCGCAATCGCCACTGAATGTCACCGCCATCTATCCATCCATCCATCCATCCATCCATCCATCCATCCATCCATCCATCTTCTTCCGCTTATTTAAGGTCGGGTCGCAGGGGCAGCAGCCTAAGCATGGAAGCCCAGACTTCCCTCTCCCCAGCCATTTTGTCCAGCTCCTCCCGGGGGCTCCCGAGGCATTCCAAGGCCAGCCGGGAGACATAGTCTTCCCGACGTGTCCTGGGTTTTCCCCGTGGCCTCCTACCAGTCGGACGTGCCCTGAACACCTCCCTCCGGAGGCGCTCGGTTGGCATCCTCACCAGATGTCCGAACCACCTCATCTGGCTCCTATCGATGTGGAGGAGCAGCGGCTTTACTTTGAGCTTCTCCCGAATGACTGAGCTTCTCACACTATCTCTAAGGGAGAGCCCCGCCACACGGCGGAGGAAGCTAATTTCGGCCGTTTGTACCCGTGATCTTATCCTTTCGGTCATAACCCAAAGCTCATGACCAAAGGTGAGGATGGGAACGTAGATCGAACAGTAAATTGAGAGCTTTGCCTTCCGGCTCAGCTCCTTCTTCACCACAACGGATTGATACAGCGTCTGCATTACTGAAGACGCCGCACCGTTCTGCCTGTCGACCTCACAATCCACTTTTCCCTCACTCGTGAACAAGACTCCTAGGTACTTGAACTCCTCCACTTGGGGCAAGATCTCCTCTCCAACCCGGAGGTGGCACTCCACCCTTTTCCGGGCGAGAACCATGGATTCGGACATGGAGGTGCTGATTTTCATTCCAGTCTCTTCACACTCGGTTGCGAACCGATCAGTGAGGGCTAAAGATCTTGGCCAGATGAGGCCATCAGGACCACATAATCTGCAAAAAGCGGAGACCTAATCCTGAGGCCACCAAACCAAATACCCTGAACGCTCTGACTACACTTAAAAATTGTGTCCATAAAAGTTATGAACAGAATCGGTGACAAAGGGCAGCCATGGCGGAGTCCAACACTAACTGGAAACGGGTCCCTCTTCTATCGTCCGGTAAATCCTCACTCTTGTTCTATTGTGGTTCCGCCGTGCAGAGAAACAGCACAGACTTTTACAAGATCTTGCGAATCCGTGCACAATCATGTAAATGGATTGTAAATGGGTTGTACTTGTATAGCGCTTTTCTACTCCTTTTTTAAGGAGCCCAAAGCGCTTTGACAGTATTTCCACATTCGCCCATTCACACACACATTCACACACTGACGGTGGGAGCTGCCATGCAAGGCGCTCACCAGGAACCATCAGGAGCAAGGGTAATAAAGTAAACACTGAATTAAACCTCGCTGAACGTCTCACTTCTATCAATGCCCATCGGCTAACTTTGACTAGACTTGTTATGGTTTGCAGAGGAAGATGACGGCAACAGACACCAGGGTGTGTGTAGCTCTGAGATTTATATAAATATATAATAATCAAACAATACTAAATATATTCACAAAGGAAATGGAGTGTGACAAAATCCAAGAGTGTGTATAGTGTAAGACTATGTGTGTAGATTAGCTGTTGAATGTTGCTGTAAATGTTGAACGAGAGACGAGGAAGTCCATGGGAGAGAGAGGTCTACAGGCCCAAGTTCAAAGCGGGGCGAGTCAAGGATCGAGGGGGAGATCCAGGGAAAAGTGATACGCACAGCTCACTTACAAGACGACGGAGGGTACTGCGGGGACGACACAAGAAAACACACACTGAAAACACGGAGGGGAATACGGAGGGAGAGAGAGCAAGGTCGCATCAAGCATCAGATGGCCGCTTACTCTACGCCAACAGAATATCATATTCTGGAGCGGCATGGCAGGTTGAGCAGGCTTATGAAGGCAGCTCGCTCATCACGGTCAGGTGTGCTGACTGCAGATTGTCTGCAGACACGAGGAGGCACACCCGCAGCGGAGAGAGAGCGCCTGTGGGAATGCGCTTGTCAGGATGCAAGGATGAAGGCGCATTAGTATGCACCCTGGCCATGACAAGAATCCTGAAAAAGACCATCATGGCTTACAGAACGACTACTTTATTTTCTTTGCAGCAAGCAATAACACAACATGCTTCCACAGTGTCCATATTAGCTGATATTTGACACAGGATTGTTACGTTCGACGGGGGAAGGAGACGGCACAGAGGCAGAAAGTACGTACAGCACAAGGCGTATGAATTAACCTTGATGATACGTTGGAGTGTGTATGCTACTATGAGTGTAGTGCTGGACGATGTGAAGAGATTTACTAGGAAATATTACCAGCAAGTGTTGTAGGTGCGTGTTGATGAGAATTAGACATGGTGTTAACATCGGAGTCAACCAAGCAAGTGGTGCTACTGGAGCTGACTGTCCCCCGGGAGGAGCGGATTGACGCAGCAAATGAGCGAAAGTGGTCCAAATACGCTGAGCTCACTGCAGAGTGTCGGAGTAACGGCTGGAGAGCCCGCTGCGAACCAGTCGAAATTGGGTGCAGGGGTTTTGCTTGTCACTCGCTACAGCGTGTGTTCAGAATCCTTGGCATTAGAGGACTGCAATCGAGAAAAGCCACCAAGAACATCCTTGAGGCCGCAGAAAAGGCCTCCCGGTGGCTGTGGATCCGTAGGGGGGATCCGTGGTGTGCTACTTGGACACAGGCCGGGGTCCGATCACCCCCGGCTGGGTCGCCCAGGCGAGGGTGTCTGATGATTAAAGACCCGAAACACCCTATGACCCCGGGTTTTATCACTGATGACGTGTCCAAGCCTCACCGTGAGGTGTATTCAAGTTCTGTAGGTGCGTGTTGATGAGAATCAGGAAATCCAATAGTGCGAGGCTGGTTGGGAAATCCGTGAGACAGGTGAAAAATCTGGGGGCAGGAGAAAGGCGTCAGAGTCCTTGTACAAGCAGGGGGTCGAGATCCGAAAAGGCAGTGAAGATCCTGGGGGAGTCCACGGAAGCGAGGCACCCCGCTCGAATCCAAGGAGGTGGAGGAGACATGTAAACTACATTCTCTCCGATCGACCTACGTTCCTATCCTCACCTATGGTCATGAGCTTTGGGTTATGACCGAAAGATCACGGGTACAAGCGGCCAAAATTAGTTTCCTCTGCCAGGTGGCGGGTCTCTCCCTTGGAGATAGGGTGAGCAGCTCTGTCATCCAAAAGGAACTCAAAGTAAAGCCGTTGCTCCTCCACATTGAGAGGAGCCAGATGAGGTGGTTTGGGCATCTGGTCAGGATGACACCCAAACGCTTCCCTAAGGAGGTGTCTAGGGCATGTCCGACCGGCAGGAGTCCACGGGGAAGACCCAGGACACGTTGGAAAGACTATGTCTCCCGGCTGGCCTGGGAACGCCTCCCGGGAGGAGCTGGACGAAGTGGCTGGGGAGAGGTAAGTCTGGGCTTTTCTGTCTAGGCTTCTGCCCCTGCAACCCGACCTCGGGTAAGTGGAAGAAAATGGATGGATGGAGAACTTCGTTCTAGCAGTGGATCTCAGGACATGCTGGCTTTTATGGCGTGCAGTCTCATCAAAATCAGGTGTGTTGATCACTGATTGCACACATCCGTGCAGGGGCGAGGCCATGGGAGAAGCGGAGCGTGTAGGGACGTGCTGAAGAATGAACACAGACATACATACGCATATGCTGTAACAAGGACCCCCTTATGCGCACATTACTGCCCGGGATACGCCTGTATATGATTTTTATTTTTATTTTGGATCTCCATTTACAACGTTTGGATCAACAAGTTTGAAATTACGTCTAAAAACCTTTGACGAGTTGACTTCATACCCGTCCACTGCCCATTAGAACGTTTCAAAATATATAATACGATCCGCCTTGATGACCGAATAATTTATTTTGCAGGTAATCTGAGTAATTTACTTTGTGTTCGTGCAGATTGTATCCGCTGCTTTAATGTATTTCATGTCCTTTGTGTTCTTTGATGTTTGATGTTTCCCTCTTACACGCATGTGAGAGGGACGTGTACTATGGCTATGAGTTGTTATTGTTTTTTCCCTTGGCCTCAGTCAGGACCTTCTCCCCAGGGCCCAGGCTTAGACCGATTTTATTTTATTTTATTCTAATATTCTATTTTTTCTCCAATTCTCCCCCACTTGTTTACCTGTATCTCACCTTTTTTGTAAGGGGTGCTGGAAGCCGGCAGACCCGTCAGCGATCCTGTTCTGTCTCCCTGTTACGTTTGTCTGATCTTGAATGGGACTGTGCTGAAAATTGTAATTTTCCTGAAGGAATAAATAGAGTACTATCTAATCTAATCTAATCTAATGACTTCCTGTCCGAGAATTTGTATGGCAGCTAATGTGGTCTGAATTACACAAGTTTGTAATGGTTACAATTCTCAGTTTCTCCGTTCTCCATGAATTTTTTACGACCATGCAGAGCCTGCATCGAACTTACTTCCATGTTTTGACTTTGTCCCTGTCAAAACGTATTGCAGTAAAACCCTGCAGGGGCAAGTCCACGTCGACAGTAAGCCAACATTCTGTAAAACAAAACCGACTGGTCCGCCGGTAATCTCAATCCCACTTGGTGAGTGCAGAAGGTTCTTTCTCCTTTTTCCCAAGGGATCGTAGATTTGACATGGTGATGGCAGGTAGCGGTGACCGGCTTCCCCCTTTCCCTCAATCTGTTTCAAATCCCTTTTCCCCTGGCATCGGCAATGAAGCTCAGTGGGAATGTGATCTATGAGGCCCGGTGGTATCAAGGGCGGAGTCGCTCATCTCTAGCAGGTAAACCCTGGGGTCGGTGATTCTGTCTGGGTTGGCGATGTATTGCGATGTCCGGTCCAAACATTGTCCAACAACTTGGTGCAGACATGTGATCGTGACACACCAGATGAAACACTGATGTCAACAGCATTGAACTAATCATAAATCACACAGTCAAAAACACGATGAAACTGCTTAAAAATCAATTTAAAAGCTTTCCCCCTGTCATGGTTGTTATGACGCTTCGGTGTGGTACTGCACGGCGGCTATATGCTAAATGTAGCTAAGCTACAGGGGAAGCTATCCCTGGAGAATTGTAGCAAGCTACACGGCAAAAGAAGCTTCATTAAAGCTACATTATATGAATACCGTCTTTTACGGACTATAAGGCACACTTGAAATCCTTATTATTTTTTTCAAAACTCAACAGTGCAACTAATGTACAGTATAATTCTGGTTATGCTTACCGACCTCGAAGCTATTTCATTTGGTACATGGTGAAATGATGAGTGTGACCAATAGATGGCAGTCAAACATAAGAAAAATGTGTAGACTGCAATGTAATGACAGTCACACACAAGAGATTTGTGCAGACTGCAATATAACTCAAGTAAACAACACCAACATTTTATATGACCATCCATCCATTTTTTCTACCGCTTGTCCCTTTTGGGAACGCGGAGGGTGCTGGAGCCTACCTCAGCTGCATACGGGTGGAAGGTGGTGTATCACGGACACATTTTAAAAAAACATTTTTTATATGTTCCATTGAAAATATAGAACATTAAACGTGGCTCTCAAAAATCTAGCTAAACGATTTAGTATGACTTTGGTAAGCTTTGAAGCCACACCGCTTGATGGATTGTACTGTGCTTCAGTATACGAGTATTATTATGGTGTGTGTATAAGGTAGGACATATTATCTGGCGTTTTGTTTCAAAATATTATGCAAAGGCAACTTTTCTTACCTTCTGGTACGTGCAGATCTGTATTTGGGATCTGCATAAGTCCTGAAAAATTGCGCTCGCCCGCCTTTGTATTGACATAATAGTCGATAAGCTTCTTCTTTTTAAATAAATAAATGGGTTGTACTTGTATAGCGCTTTTCTACCTTCAAGGTACTCAAAGCGCTTTGACACTACTTCCACATTTACCCATTCACACACACATTCACACACTGATGGAGGGAGCTGCCATGCAAGGCGCTAACCAGCACCCATCAGGAGCAAGGGTGAAGTGTCTTGCTCAGGACACAACGGACGTGACGAGGTAGGTTCTAGGTGGGATTTGAACCAGTGACCCTCGGGTTGCGCACGGCCACTCTCCCCACTGCGCCACGCCGTCCCTTTTTCTGTATCTTCTTGTTATGGGACATTCATACTCCGCTGTTGCCATTTCTAATATAAAGTAGTGTAAAGTTCTTTATCATATATGCCTTGAAAGCGCTAAAACATACCGGTGTAGTGAGTTTACAATATTCACCCAAGGAATTTTAGTTGTTAGAGAGTTCCGGTCCGACGGTTTTTCACGGGACACATTTCCGGCAGATGAGGAGACGCTGCTCGATTATTAATCTAGGTAAAGTCTGAATGTTATTAAAACTGTTAGGTCCATCTTTTGACACTTCTTCCACGCCCGTCCTTGCACGCTACACCACTATAACAAAGATGATGCAGAAAAGACGCTGTTGAAGATGAGTCACGTAAATAAGACCGCCCACAAACCGGCACATCCTGAAGCCACTGTCAGAAAGTGCCTTGAAGATAATCTGTAGAGACCTCAACAATAGGGATGGGACATCCACAAACTGCTACGGCAGAGGCTCCTCCTGAGAGAAGAAAAAAAGACAGAAAAATTAGATCACAGACGTGCTGACACACAAGGCCCAAATAGTTAAAGTTGAAGTACCAATGATTGTCACGCACACACTAAGTGTGGTGAAATTTGTCCTCTGCATTTGACCTATCCACTTGTTCACCCCCTGGGAGGTGAGGGAAGCAGTGGGCAGCAGCGGTGCCGCGCCCGGGAATCATTTTTGGTGATTAACCCCCAATTCCAACCCTTGATGCTGAGTGCCAAGCAGGGAGGTAATGGGTCCCATTTTTAGAGTCTTTGGTATGACTCGGCCGGGGTTTGACCTCACAACCTAGAGATTTCAGGGCGGACGCTAGGCAGGTGAGTAGCATGCCTCACGACACACCGAGGCGTCACAACAGCCCCTACCAAGACAAAAATCTGGAATGGGGTGGGTGGCAGGACCCAGGATCCTTAGACGTCCCGCCTGGGACGCCAAACCCTCTGGGGAAAACAGGTTCCTCGGGCAACACCAGTCCTCAACGGCCGCCCCAAAAATGAATAATTTAAAAAAGAAATTGTTAGAATAATTCTAACTTATCACAAAAACTTTGTGTTGAAATGATTTCCCAGCGAGAAGACCAAAAACTGTCTAGAGGCCTAACAAGGCTCATAAAGCTCCACTGTGTAAGGGGGAAGCAACATGAAGGTGTTTCTGTTTTCTTTCATGTATTATAATCAATAGAGAGACATTGTCTAAACCAGGGGTGTCCAAACTTTTTCCACTGAGGGCCGCACACTGAAAAGTCAAAGCAATCTGGGGGCCATTTTGATATTTTTTTTATTTTAAAAACCAATACAATATATGTTTGAAAATTATACATTTAGGCCTCCACTTAGTCCTCAAGGATTTTGGTCCAAAAAATATAAAAAATGTGTCATTTCTCAGTATTATTAGTTGCATTATTTTTCAAGTTTTAAATCTCTAGAGCAACATTAGGTCATTCTGTCAATATAACATTTTTAAAGATTTAACTTGTATGCTATTTTTGTCAAAGAAAACCCATTTTTTGGGGGGAAAACACACAAAATGTGCAATATTTTCACCCAATAACATTTTTAAATATAACAATTGGAGCCTTAAAAAGGTCAATTACTCATAGCACCATTGATTTAATTTTTTTATTTCTGAGCAATGACACTTTAAAACAAATCACATTAAAATTATTGGGATCAAAAAGGGTCCTACTCATTGAAATATTTAAAAACATAAATTACATTTTTTTTTTACTGTTTACTTTTAACACAATAATCTCGAGATCACCTTCAGATCTATTCATCAATTATAAATTGTATTGTTGTTTATATATGGGAAACACAAAACATGCAAAATTTCCCCCAAAAAATATCTCAAAGTGGGATTTAATATGATTCCTTTGAAGTTTTGAACAGTTCAATAATTCATAATGACATAGATTTTGATTCATTATTATTTTTTAAAGAAAGAAACATCCGGCACGGCAGCTTTGTGTTATTAGAGTAAACATTACAACATTTTATTGTTACATTCCACCTGTTTGCTCTTTCATTACACTTTTTATGTTTTACATTTTTTTTTTCAATCTTATTTTTAAACTGGGCCGTTAAAAAATGACCTGTGGGCCGCACTTTGGACACCCCTGGTCCAAACCAAGAACTACAAAAGCAAAGAGGAAGCAGGACCAGACTCCCCTTCGGGCGACCTCTTTTTGAACTGTTTTATGACCTCTTTTTTGAACCAACCTTTTCTGTGAATTGTATATGACCCTCGTCCTTTAGAAACAGCTTTGGCCATGTGGAAGGTCCAAATAAAAGAAGGAGGTGTCACGCCAAATTTCTTCCCCCCTACATAACCTCCCCCCCACCCCCCATTTACTTCTGGGGTCATGATCAATACAGACATTTTGTTAACGCTATATTATAAAAGTATAACTCTATATTATAAAAATACAGACGTTTTGTTAACGCTATATTTTTAAAAAATTTAAAAAAAAATTTACAAACACAAGCTATGGGATGACGCATTTACTTCAGGGGTCACGTTTCCTCTTATGTCATCCCATAGCTTGTATTTGTAAATTGTTTTTAAAAATTTTTTATAATATAGCGTTAACAAAACGTCTGTATTTTTCTAATATAGCGTTATATTTTTATAACATAGCATTAACAAAACGTCCGTATTAATCATGACCCTGGAAGTAAATGTGGGGGGTTGTAGGGAGAAGAAATTTGACGTGACAGAGGCGTGCAATCTTTTGTCAGAGCGTGGGTGACACAGTAAGAGGTTACAGGTCTACACGTTTCTCCTCAATTGAGCCAAATTAAATTCTGTCTCTGTTTATTTCCTTGCTTCTGGTCTTGTTTAAAAGATGTAATCAGTGTTTGAACCTGACAGAAATTGCATGAATTTAATTACAATTATAATTAATTTGTAACACATTTAATTAACTTCATAATATATTCATTGCACCCTACATATACAGTATGTATGCATCTTAAGACCTATTTGTGTAATTCAAGAGGGCATTTTACCCATTTTAGCAACTTATTTATAGATCATAATCACGTGTAAATATTAATTGTATGAATCAATCTCATGGTATTAATTGTGGCTTACCCCTCTCCATCATTTTGGAACACTTCCCATTCTCTGTGAAATACATTAAACATGGTGTGAAACACAAAAAACAATTCTAAACCGTGGTCAAAACAAACAATCTGTTTTTTAGTTTGTTTTTTACTTTCGGGATAAAGACAGACTCTATAAAATGATATATTATCACGTCAATACAATTTTGGTAGTACTTAGTCACGCTGACCAAGAGAAGTGTTTTGCCCTCCCTTAGAACAAATATTACTGTATATATGGTAATACTTGATAATAATAATCCTTTATATGGTGGGGAAAAGAGTGATGGCTTTCATAGGCATAGGGTATTTGTACTTTTTTTTTTTCTGAGTCTGTGGTAAACCATTTGTATATTGAATGAGAGCAGTTCAATATAACACAGACGAAAGATGGTAAACAGTATCCATCTTCTTTAGGCGCTGGCAAGAAGCATTCATAAAGGGCAAATCACCATAATCCAATCAAAAGGAAAGGCCCTGTCTGAAATCATTTCTGTGCTTGGAGGGCAGATCAGATGAATTTCTATCAAAGCAAACAAACTTGTGCCAGAGTGCGGACAAAAGGGTAGAAATAAGTGGAGCTAATCCGTGTCTTTTTAGTACAAGAGCGGTTTCTGCAGTAGAACATTTTCACATGTGGTAAACAAACAGCAAACAATAACTAAAACAAACACCAATGCAATATATGTTAAACATTATTTTACTTTCATGCTTATTATCGAATCAAACTGTGATGATCATGTTTTGCTTAGTTTAGTATTTCCTTAGTTATTGATTTAGTTCAGTTTCAGCACCCTGGTTTCTTTGTTGCCATGGGTGCTGATTATTTTCACCTGCCTCTGATTAGTGTTCGGGACGCTCACCTGCTCCCGGTCACTAATCAGAGAGCTATTTATTACTGCCTCTCGCCACACTCTGCCTGGTTCTTCTGTTTGTTACGTTGGCGCACGTACAAACACACACGTGCACTTACAAACACACACACACACATAGAGCACTTTTGACAATAACAAGGCAAAACCAAAAACAAAACCTGGCACGGCACTGAGGTTTTGAGATATAAAAAAAAAGCCACCTTTGAGGCATCCACACGGGAGAATAACTAAAATCAACGTCGTACATGTACATATATTTTATCACATATTTTACAATACATATATACACACACACATATAGTACAAAACATATGACAAACACATGTAAAAATTAAAATATAAATTGAAGCTGCAAGCAGCGATGGACGGGACCACTTTGGCTGCTGCCCCCGTGACCCAAGCCCAAATAGGCGGTAGAAGATGGATGGATGGATTATTACACGGAGAAAAAGTTGTATACACATGTGTTATACATCAGTCTCATAGTAATGACAGTTGTAAATTGGCTTGGGCATTTTATAAGGACGCCTTGGTGCTGCCATTTTGATACTCTAATGCATGGGTGTCAAACTCTGGCCCGCGGGCCCAATTTGGCCCGCCGTGAAATTTAATTTGGCCCTTGAGGCAATATCAAATTAACATTAGAGCTGGCCCGACCGGTATAATGACAATATAACATATTATCACACCACATTCACCGCTAATACTCATACTTGCCAACCCTCCCGATTTCCCTGGATGACTCCTGAAGTTCAATGCCCTTCCCGAAAATCTCCAGGGCAACCTTTCTCCCGATTTCCACCCGGAAAACAATACTCGGTGCGTGCCTTAAAGGCACTGAATTTGCGTGCCCGTCCAATCACAAAATATCTATGGCTTTCACAGACACAAACAAGTGATCGCAATTCATACTTGGTCAACAGCCATACAGGTCACACTGAGGGTGGCCGTATAAACAACTTGAACACTGTAACAAATGTGGGCCACACTGCGAACCTACACCACATAAGACTGACAAACACATTTCGGCAGAACATCTACACTGTAACACATCCGAACAAAAACCCAGAACCCCTTGCAGCACTAACTCTTACAGGACGCTACAATATACACCCCCGCTACCACCATACCCCAACCCCCCAAACCCCGCCCACCTCATTGTTATTTTATTTTCTAATTTATTAGCCTGTGGAAAAAGTTAATGTTGATATTTACCACAGAAGGCTGTAAGTAGAAAAGAGGCATAACATTTTTAATTCAAATTTTATTTAATAGACAATTGATGTTTTTTCGTTTCTTTTTTGAAAGTGGATTTTGCACTATTAAGTTATATAAGCGTCGTTTGTTCCATATTTAATGTGAAAGCAAATCAATGTCGCAAACTGAGCCCTAATTAACGTTTTATTCACACACTTTATCTTGTTATTTCAAGGCTAGAATGTTTGATTCATTCATTGTTATTTTATTTTCAAATGTATTATTAGCCCCTGGAAAAAAAGTTTATTTTGATCTTTACCTCAGAGGGCTGCAAATACAAAATAAGCATTCCATTTTTGTTTAAATTGTATTTGATATGCCATTGATATTTTTGAATTATTATTATTACTATTTGAAACTCGATTTTGCATGTCAATATAAAGTTATATAACCCTAGCTTGTTCAATATTCAATGAAAAACCTGTTTGGGTCCCTATTAAAAGGTTCATTTGTTCAACCTCGGTTTTAAATTTTGGCCCGCTCTGTATTTGAGTTTGACACCCCTGCTCTAATGCATGGTGAATGTAATGCACTTGTTGTATTGAAGTGGGAATAGCAAACTTCCTGTTGATTTTAGTTGGGGGCGGTCAGTGTACGAAATATAGGCTTCAGTGAGACCTACATTGAGGTTTTTGTTTCATGTGTGTATGACAGTCCTATAGTTTTGTCTGAGCAGGAAGCCGCCATTTGGTGACAACAGCAGAAGCGCAATGGTTCTTTGCTGGCTCAAAAAATCCAAACCGGGATAGTAATTAAAACTCTTGATTTAACTTTTAATCGGAAGGGTTCAATCCCTCGTCTGTGCCTATTTGAAGCCGAAACGACAAACGACCTCAGAGGAGATAATGTTTGAAAAAAAGCGACATTTTTTAGCCAACTTTTGTATTGACGTGAGAATAGCAAACTTCCTGTTGATTTTAGCCAGGGGTGTCACTGGATGAAATATAAGTCTAACTGAGACCTACGTAGTGTTTTTTTTTCATGTTTCTATGACATTCCTCATGGAAGTTTCATACAGTTTTGTCTGTGTTTTCTTCCTAGGGGGCGCTAGAGCGCAATTTTGAGTTTTGAGGTTTGGTTCTTTGATTAGATCGCAATTTTCACCAGCCCTGTTGTTTGTGTCAAATTTGGTGAATTTTGAACCATGTTAAGGGGGTCAAATTACAGCTCAAAGAGGCGGGGGTATAATAATAATAAATAATTATAATAAAACCTTAGAAATTCAATAAGGTCCTCTGTCCCAAAGGGACATCGGTCCCTAATAACACAATAAAATAATAAAGGGTGAGAACGACCTGTGGGTCAGGTCATATTTAATGATAAAAGCACCGAAACAAACTATATTAAAAAACAATAATAATAACACTTGTCAAATATAATCTGGTTATTTTGGGCTTTTTGTCTCTTGTGAACTTCCTAAATGTGTTCGAACGCAGAGCGGGGCAAATATTTTGACTCGGGGGGGACATTGAGAGAAGAAATGTTTCTGGGGGGCCAAGGTGTATGTGTGTATAAATTATATGTACACCATTAATTTGGGATCTGCATGAATCCTGAAAAATTGCACTGGTCCGCCTCTGTAGTCCGTGATGACACCTTAGTCGATAAGCTTCTTTTTTTCCCTCTATCTTCTTGTTATGTGACATTCATCCTTCGCTGTTGCCATTTCTAATACAAAGTAGTGTAAACTTCTTACTTATATCTGTCAGTAAACTCGCCATAAAAGCGCTAAAACATACCGGTGTAGTGAGTTTAATTATTCACCCGAGGAACTTTAGTTATGAGGATTCCGGTCAGTCGGTTTTTCACCGGAGACATTTCCGGTGTTGTTGTTTCCGGATGAGGAGAGGCTGCTCCGTTATTGATTTAAGAAAAGTCTAAATGTCATTAAAACAGTTAGCTCCATCTTTTGACACTTCTTCCACTCTCGTCCTTGCATGCTACACCGCTACAACAAAGATGACGGGGAGAAGACGCTGCCGAAGGTGAGCCACGTAAATAAGACCGCCCACAAAACAGCGACTAACAGAAATCGGCTCGAAGATGATCTGTAAAACATCATCTATGCAAAATTTTAAACAAATAACCTCTATTACATGTTGTGTAGACCATAAGGAAGTGTTTTACATTTAGAAAAAAAAAATCCTTTCATGTGCCCTATAATCCGGTGCACCTTATATATAAAACAAGGTCAAAAATAGACCATTCGTCGGTAGTGCGCCCTATGGTTCGGAAAATACGGTAACTTTTGCAAATAAGAACTCCAGCTAAAGGAAATTAATTATTTCGATAATTCTTAATGTAATTTTCTGCTGTATAATTACAAACCCTGTTTCAATATGAATTGGGAAATTGTGTTAGATTTAAATATAAACGGAATGCAATGATTTGCAAATCATTTTCAACTCATATTCAGCTGAATATGCTACAAAGACAACATATTTGATGTTCAAACTTATAAACGTTTTTTTTTTTTTTTTTTGCAAATGATCTTTAACTTTAGAATTTGATGCCAGCAACAGGTGACAAAAAAGTTGGGAAAGGTGGCAATAAAATACTGATAAAGTTGAGGAATCCTGATCAAACACCTATTTGGAACATCCCACAGGTGTGCAGGCTAATTGGGATCAGGTGGGTGCCATTATTGGGTATAAAAACAGCTTCCCAAAAAATGCTCAGTCTTTCACAAGAAAGGATGGGGCGAGGTACACCCCTTTGTCCACAACTGCGTGAGCAAATAGTCAAACAGTTTAAAAACAACACTTCTCAAAGTGTAATTGCAAGAAATTTACGAATTTCAACATCTACGGTCCATAATATCATCAAAAGGTTCAGGGAATCTGGAGAAATCACTCCACGTAAGCGGCATGGCCGGAAACCAGCATTGAATGACCGTGACCTTCCATCCCTCAGATGGCACGGTATCAAAAACCGACATCAATCTCTAAAGGATATCACCGCATGGGCTCAGGAACACGATTATTGAGTGTTGTTAAAAGAAAAGGTGATGTAACACAGTGGTGGACATGCCCTTTCCCAACTACTTTGGCATGTGTTACAGCCATGAAATTCTATGTTAATTGTTATTTGCAAAAAAAAAATAAGTTTATGAGTTTGAACATCAAATATCTTTCAATTGAATATGGGTTGAAAAAGGATTTGCAAATCATTGTATTCTGTTTATATTTGCATCCAACACAATTTCCCAACTCAAATGGAAATGGGGTTTGTTTGAAAAACCACACGATGAAGCCATTAATGGCGTCCTCATTAGTTTGTCCCGAGGTCATGTCAGCCGTACAGTGCACTCTGTCACACGCTGGAGTGATGTCCATTGAAAAACAAAACCCACCGGGCGTTCTGATTGTGTGCGGCGTTCGCTGCCTTCGCTTATCTGGCTGCGAGCCGCAATGAGAGCCGGCTGTGTAATTGAAATGTCAGGCGTACAGCAGTTTGACTGAACGGGGAGCCTTTAGCCATGCCCCAATGAGCCAATGACAGATGAGCAACAGCTTCCCCAATGAGAAGTGGCGTTCCCTCAACCCGCTCCTCCTCCTCCTCGCCCGTCCTCCACCCTCGTCCATCATCCCATCTGAGGCCACTTTCCGATCCCGCTTTCTAGCTGATCCCCCGCCGCCTATCCGTCGTCCCGCGGTGATTAACAACGGCGCTGGGTAGTTAGAGAGATATTAAAACAAATGGACGACTGTGTCAGGGTCTGAAGGAACGGCGACTTCAACGATTGTGTTATTGATGGGGGTGGCCCTGAACCTGCCTTTCAACAAACGGATGCAGGTGAAGAAACGGCGGTTTGATTGCTGACGAGAAAGGGCACAATGCAGTATTAGTCACTTGTGCATAATCCGCAATGATTCATTAGTCTGCATCGTTTCTTCCTCCCACTCGCTGCTTTCTCATTACAGGGCGTTCCAGGAACAATAAACCTATGATGGTGAAATAATGTAATCACATCCCGGCGACATAATCATCCGTCTATGAAAACTGCAACAATTTGGGCGTCGAATGCGGACATGATTTGACAGTTCAAAATAAAAGTTGCCTGGCGCGAATAAAGAATGTCTAAGGCAGTGGTTCTCAACGTTTTTTCTGTGATGTACCCCCTGTGAACATTTATTTTTTCATTTTTTAAGTACCCGCTAATCAGAGCAAAGCATTTTTGGTTGAAAAAAAGAGATAAAGAAGTGAAGTGAATTATATTTATATAGCGCTTTTCTCTGTCGCTTGACAGATTGGCAGACCGGGGTGGTGGTTCCTCTCTTTAAGAAGGGGGACCGGAGGGTGTGTTCCAACTATCGTGGGATCACACTCCTCAGCCTTCCCGGTAAGGTTTATTCAGGTGTACTGGAGAGGAGGCTACGCCGGATAGTCGAACCTCGGATTCAGGAGGAACAATGTGGTTTTCGTCCTGGTCGTGGAACTGTGGACCAGCTCTATACTCTCGGCAGGGTTCTTGAGGGTGCATGGGAGTTTGCCCAACCAGTCTACATGTGCTTTGTGGACTTGGAGAAGGCATTCGACCGTGTCCCTCGGGAAGTCCTGTGGGGAGTGGTCAGAGAGTATGGGGTATCGGACTGTCTTATTGTGGCGGTCCGCTCCCTGTACGATCAGTGCCAGAGCTTGGTCCGCATTGCCGGCAGTAAGTCGGACACGTTTCCAGTGAGGGTTGGACTCTGCCAAGGCTGTCCTTTGTCACCGATTCTGTTCATAACTTTTATGGACAGAATTTCTAGGCGCAGTCAAGGCGTTGAGGGGTTCCGGTTTGGTGACCGCAGGATTAGGTCTCTGCTTTTTGCAGATGATGTGGTTCTGATGGCTTCATCTGTCCGGGATCTTCAGCTCTCACTGGATCAGTTTGCAGCCGAGTGTGAAGCGACCGGAATGAGAATCAGCACCTCCAAGTCCGAGTCCATGGTTCTCGCCCGGAAAAGGGTGGAGTGCCATCTCCGGGTTGGGGAGGAGACCCTGCCCCAAGTGGAGGAGTTCAAGTACCACGGAGTCTTGTTCACGAGTGAGGGAAGAGCGGATCGTGAGATCGACAGACGTATCGGTGCGGCGTCTTCAGTAATGCGGACGTTGTACCGATCCGTTGTGGTGAAGAAGGAGCTGAGCCGGAAGGCAAAGCTCTCAATTTACCGGTCGATCTACGTTCCCATCCTCACCTATGGTCATGAGCTTTGGGTCATGACCGAAAGGATAAGATCACGGGTACAAGCGGCCGAAATGAGTTTCCTCCGCAGTGTGGCGGGGCTCTCCCTTAGAGATAGGGTGAGAAGCTCTGCCATTCGGGAGGAACTCAAAGTAAAGCCGCTGCTCCTCCACATCGAAAGGAGCCAGATGAGGTGGTTCGGGCATCTGGTCAGGATGCCACCCGAACGCCTCCCTGAGGAGGTGTTTAGGGCATGTCCAACCGGTAGGAGGCCACGGGGAAGACCCAGGACACGTTGGGAAGACTATGTCTCCCGGCTGGCCTGGGAACGCCTCGGGACCCCCCGGGAAGAGCTAGACAAAGTGGCTGGGGAAAGGGAAGTCTGGGTTTCCCTGCTTAGGCTGTTGCCCCCGCGACCCGACCTCGGATAAGCGGAAGAAGATGGATGGATGGATGGATGGATAGCACTTTTCTCTAGTGACTCAAAGCGCTTTACATAGTGAAACCCAATATCTAAGTTACATTTAAACCAGTGTGGGTGGCACTGGGAGCAGGTGGGTAAAGTGTCTTGCAAGGACACAACGGCAGTGACTAAGATGGCGGAAGTGGGAATCGAACCTGCAACCCCCAATTTGCTGGCACGGCCACTATACCAACCGAGCTATACCACCCCAAGTAAAATACAGCACTATGTCATCAGTTTCTGATTTATTAAATTTTATAACAGTGCAAAATATTGTTCATTTGTTGAACTACCGTATTTTTCGGACTATAAATCAGAGTTTTTTTCATAGTTTGCGTGGTGCGGCATATACTCCGGAGCGACTTATGTGTGAAATTATTAACACATTACCGTAAAAAATCAAATAATATTATTTATCTCATTCGCGGAAGAGACGAAGAACATGTCAGCAATCATCACACACACGTCAACCAATAAGAATTCGGCGGGGGAAGGTCATGGCAGAAGTGCATTGTGGGTCATGGAATGCTAACTGCTATATGCTATAAGATACTGCCGTAGCTATTAAAATTGATCATTTTATCGTTGGCGGTAACTTATAAAAACTGACAAGGGCTGAACAAAAGTGGCACCGAAAAGGAAATCATGTACTGCAGATTACAAACTGCACTGCAAAAACTGAAATATAAGTAAGATGAAATATCTCAAATAAGGGTGATATTTGCTTATTTTCTGTATGGTAAGATAATTCTTCTCACTAAGCAGACTTTATGTTAGAGTCTTTTACTTGTTTTAAGGGTTTTGTATCTCAGTAAGATACTACAGCTTGTTTCCGACATTTTATGACCTATTTTGAGTAAAGTATGCTTGAAACTATTTTTGTCCCAGTGTCCAAAACACACCCAGCAATGGTGCACAGGAAGGCGGGGAAGAAGAGAGGGAAAAGGCGGCCAAAATGTTCAAAAGTCCCAATTGTGTCCAAAATGCCTCCCCGGGGTTCCAGTCCCACGAGTCCCGCCGCCGGACACACAAATCCCGGGATACAAAAAATGTCCAAAACGCACCCAGCAAAGTCCCACGCAAAGTAGGGGGGAAAATTGAGAAAAATCGGCAAAAGTCCCCCGAAATTTTCAAAATACCTACCCGGGTTCGAGTCCCAACCGGGTTCGAGTTTGAGTGCACACTCGAACCCGGGTGGGACTTTTGAACATTTCCCCGACTTTTCTCACTTTTCTCCCCACCTTCCCGTGGGACTTTACCCAGGTTCGAGTCCCAACCTGGTTCGAGTTTGAGTGCACACTCGAACCCGGGTGGGACTTTTGAACCTTTCCCCGACTTTTCTCCCCACCTTCCGGTGGGACTTTGCTGGGCGCGTTTTGGACATTCTGGGCATCCCGGCCGGCGGCGGAACTTGTGGGACTCGAACCTGTGCAGGTATTTTGAACATTTTTGGGACTTATGCTGACTTTTCTAACTTTCATCCCCCCTCCCTATGGGACTCGGCTGGGTGTGTTATGGACATTTTGGGCATCCCAGGACTTGCGCAGCCATACTTGTTTTAAGTGTTTAGGTCCTAAATAATCTCAGTAAGATATTACAGCTTGTAGCTGAGATTTGATGACCTATATTGAGTAAAACATGCTTGAAACGAGAATATCAAATGTTGCAAAGCTGTGTCATCAACACTCACAAGTATAAAACTCCTTTTTTTTAAGTAAGAATTTCTTATTTCAAGAATGTAAAACAAAATCATGACTTTGACACAATTGTGTCTCATATTAAAACAGATGACAGCCAAATAGACGTTGCCGTTTTATTTTCAATGAAACAATAGAAAATATGTACTCATATAGTAGTACACTTGTTATTAGTGAGAATATACTTATTTTAAGGTATTTTTGGGTTCATTGAAGTAAGCTAATTTTACTTGTTTTGGAAAGTCTTGACAAGCCAAATTTTCTTGTTCTATTGGCAGATAATTTTGCTTAGTTCAAGTAAAATACCCCTCATTTTTGTATTTTTTTTTCTTCTTTTTGAACACTGCCTTTTTGCAGTGTGGACGTAGTGAAATATGCAGCAGAAAACGACAAGAGGAAGTGCCGCATACCTTTGGAGTTGGCAGAGTTGTTTAGAAGAGACATCAAGGAAGAAGATTTCATGGGATTTATCGATTAGGAGTGACAGATTGTTTGGTAAACGTATGGCATGTTCTATATGTTATAGTTATTTGAATGACTCTTACCATAATATGTTAAGTTAACATACCAGGCACCTTCTCCGTTGGTCATTTATGCCTCATATAACGTACACTTATTCAGCCTGTTGTTCACTATTCTTTATTTATTTTAAATTGCCTTTAAAATGTCTATTCTTGGTGTTGGATTTAATTAAATGAATTTCCCCCAAAAATGCGACTTATACTACAGTGCGACGTATATATGTTTTTTCCCTTCTTTATTTTGCATTTTCGGCCGGTGGGACATATACTACGGAGCGACTTATAATCCGAAAAATACGGTATTTGGAAAAAAAAGACATAAAAATAACTAAAAACTTGTTGAAAAATAAACAAGTGATTCAATTATAAATAACATTTTCTACACATACAAACCCCGTTTCCATAGGAGTTAGTAAATTGTGTTAGATGTAAATATTAATGGACTACAATGATTTGCAAATCCTTTTCAACCCATATTCAGTTGAATGCACTACAAAGACAAGGTATTTGATGTTCAAACTCATAAACTTATTTTTTTTTTCAAGTAATAATTATCTTAGAATTTCATGACTGCAACACGTGCCAAAGTAGTTGGGAAAGGGCATGTTCACCACTGTGTTACATCACCTTTTCTTTTAACAACACTCAGTAAACATTTGGGAACTGAGGAGACACATTTTCAAAGCTTTTTTCAGGTGGAATTCTTTTCCGTTCTTGCTTGATGTACAGCTTAAGTTGTTCAACAGTCCGGGGTCTCTGTTGTCGTATTTTAGGCTTCAAAGTTTTCAGTGGGAGACAGGTCTGGACTACAGGCAGGCCAGTGTAGTACCCACACTCTTTTACTATGAAGCCACGCCGTTGTAACACGGGGTGCGGCATTGTCTTGCTGAAATAAGCAGGGGTGTCCATGATAACATTGGTTGAATGGATATATATGTTGCTCCAAAACTTGTATGTACCTTTCAGCATTAATGGTGCCTTCACAGATGTGTAAGTTACCCATGCCTTCACCACTAATTCACTCCCATACCATCACAGATGCTGCCTTTTGAACTTTGCGCCTATAACAATCCGGCTGTTTCTTTTCCTCTTTGTTTCCGAGGACATAAATGTCCATCGTTTCCAAAAACAATTTGAAATGTGGACTCGTCCGACCACAAAACACTTTTCCACTTTGCATCAGTCCATCTTAGATGATCTCGGGCCCAGAGAAGCCGGCGCCGTTTCTGGATGTTGTTGATAAATGGCTTCCGCTTTGCATAGTAGAGCTTTAACTTGCACTCACAGATGGAGTGACACACTTTATTTAGTGACAGTGGTTTTCTAAAGTGTTCCTGAGCGCATGTGGTGATATCCTTTTAGAGATTGATGTCGGTTTTTGATACAGTGCCTTCTGAGGGATCGAATGTCACGGTCATTCAATGTTGGTTTCCGGCCATGCCGCTTATGTGTAGTGATTTCTCCAGATTCTCTGAACTTTTTAATGATATTATAGACCGTAGATGTTGAAATCCCTAAATATCTTGCAATTGCACTTTGAGAAACGTTCTTAAACTGTTTGGCTATTTGCTCACGCTGTTGTGGACAAAGTGGTGCACACTTTTTGGGAAGCTGTTTGTATACCCAATCATGGCACCCACCTGTTCCCAATTAGCCTGCACACCTGTGGGATGTTCCAAATAAGTGTTTGATGAGCATTCCTCAACTTTATCAGTATGTATTGCCACCTTTCCCAACTTCTTTGTCATGTGTTGCTGGCATCCAATTCTAAAGTTAATGATTATTTGCAAAAAAAGAAATGTTTATCAGTTTGAACATCAAATATGTTGTCTTTGTAGCATATTCAACTGAATATGGGTTGAAAATGGTTTGCAAATCATTGTATTCCGTTTATATTTACATCTAACACAATTTCCCAACTCATATGGAAACGGGGTTTGTAGAAGTAATCATTTACTTAAAGTGCCCTCTTTGGGGATTGTAATAGAGATCCATCTGGATTAATGAACTTAATTCTAAACATTTAACATCAATATTTATGGAACATGTCCACAAAAAATCTAGCTGAATATTGCATTGTTGCATTTCTTTTGAAAGTTCATATTTTGTTGAAGTATTTTTCAATAATTAACAAAAAAATCTCACGTACCCCTTGGCATACCCCCATTTGAGAACCACTGGTCTAAGACGACACTTCAAAAAGTCAGTGTTCAAAAACAAGAAAAAACATTTTTACTAAGCAAAATTGGCCCTGCGATGAGGTGGCGACTTGTCCAGGGTGTACCCCGCCTTCCGCCCGATTGTAGCTGAGATAGGCGCCAGCACCCCCCACGACCCCAAAAGGGAATAAGCGGTAGAAAATGGATGGATAGAACAAGAAAATTTGGCTTGTCAAGACTTCCCAAAACAAGTAAAATTAGCTAACCTCAATAAACCCAAAAGTATCTTAAGATAAGTATATTCTCATTAATAACAAGTGCACTTTTCTTGGTAGAAAAAAATGAGACCTTTTTGCTCAATAGGTGGAAAAATATTCTTAAATTAAGTAAAAAACTAGTGCCATTATCTTGACATAATGATATGTGATCGGCATCATAATTATTTTTTTTCATGCTTATAGTAAGTAATTATTCCTTTAAAAAAGTAGTTTTATACTTGTGAGTGTTGATGACACCGTTTTGCAAAAAGTTGATGTTCTAGTTTCAAGCATGTTTTACTCAATATAGGTCATAGAATCTCAGCAACAAGCTGTAATATCTTACTGAGATCATTTAGGACCAAAACCCTTAAAACAAGTAAAACACTAACGAAAAATCAGCTTAGTGAGAATAATTATCTTATCAGACAGAAAATAAGCAAATGTAACCATTTTTTTGAGATATTTCATCTTACTTGGATTTCAGTTTTTGCATTGCATGTAACATGTAACGGTTACTACAGACCCAGGCACATTAAGGCCCGGTGGCCGTATGCGGCCCATAAGCTTTTCAATCTGGCCCACCGGACATTCCCCAAATATTTTTTTTAGCTTTTCAACACGAAAGGTGCCAGTGATGTTTTCAAATGACTGTAAGTCTTGAACTATACAAAGTATTACAATGGTTGGAATCTGCGCTTATGCATGTGTGGGGGGGGGGGGGGGGGGTGTGGCCTGCAGACCTGCAGCGAACCGGGGTGTGTCAGGATCGGCTGCGAGATTAGTGACAAGTGCGTACATGACACCGCTGTGAGTGTTTGTCTGATCACCTGTCGCTCTGTGAAGGCAACAGTCGGGAAGTAGTGGAGGTGGTTGATGGTGGAGAACGAGCAAAAAAACTTTAATATGGATGAAAAGCAGAAATTATTGAAAAATAAATAATTGTTCACAAATATTAACACGGCTGTCATGTCCGTCATTGGCGGTCCAGAGAAGCCGGAGAAGCAAGACCCCCTAGTTACTATTAGAGATGTCCTATGATGGCTTGTTTGCCGATATCAGATATTCCGATATTGTCCAACTCTTAATTACCGATTCTGATATCAACCGATACTGATATATACACGTTATTATCAGATCAGCAGGTACCAGAAAGTAAGAAAAGTTGCTTTTGCATAATATTGCGAAACAAAACGCCAGATCATATGTCTTACCTTATGCACACTATAACAATACTCGTATGTTGAAGCACAGTACAATCCATCAAGCGGTGCGGCTTCATAGCTTACCAAAGTCGTACCAAAACACTTTGATAGATTTTTGAGCGCCGTGTGTAATGTTCTATATTTTCAATGGAACATATAAAAAGTTGGTGTTGTCTACACCTATCTCTTATGTTTGACTGCCATCTACTGGTCACACTTATCATTACACTATGTACCAAATCAAATTGCTTTGAGGTCGGTAAGGGCAACCAGAATTATTCTATTAAATAGGCGCACCGGGTTATAAGGCGCACTGTCGAGTTTTCAGAAAAATAGTGCGCCTTATAGTCCGGAAAATACGGTATGTTCAAGTTACATTTTAGTATAATTGTAGTGCGTTTAAGGAACCACAAATAAGGTTACAGAGGAGTCACTAGAAGACTCACTAAAATAATAATTATGATAATTATAATTACCCAGTGAAAGTGAAGTAAAAGGAAAAATGACAAATGTATAATCATATTTAAGTTAATAATGACATTTTTAAATTCACATTCTCGCCACTTTATATTGAATCTGTTCAAAGTTTTTTTATGGAAAAAAAAAACTAACTTTTTAACAAAACCAAATTATTTGGGGGGCTTATCGAGATATGTTATTGATATGGTAATACCATCTTTAAAATGTCAAAACCCTAATTAAGGTTTGTGTCTTAAAAAAACACACTGGGTCACGCCGGGGGGGCTGGCCCTGGTTTCAAGTAAATCCATGCGGTAATTAGTTTTTTTTAGTGCTTGTAAACATACCAGGCGTGTGTGTGTGTGTGTGTGTGTGTGTGTGTGTGTGTGGCAGTGGGTTTAGAGTGGGATGGGGTGGGGGGACGTGGTTGTCTTTAGAAATCTTGCAGAAGGAGGCCAGAATTTTGTGCTACACCTCTGCCGATGTCCAAGATGCTACGTTTTCAACTCGCAATAGAAATAGAAAACAAATCAACCCAAGTACCTTTAAATTTTATTGAAAAGGTTCAATTATTTCAGATCACTGTACTTCATCATCTTTTTGCACAGGATTTTAAGTATATAAATCAAACAATACCGATGTTCACATTCGTTCAATATGTTGGTAGTGTGACGTCATTTGTGTTTAAATAGACCAATAAAAAGGCTAATATATATTTTTAAAGAGAAATTGTTGTTTTTATTACCGTATGTGTTGGGCGTGGCCTGCGGACCTGCAGCGAGGAGGGGTGTGGCAGAACGGCTTCGAGATTAGCGACACAACAACAGAAAGACTTTATTGAAAAATAAAACAGTGCTGTAACCCGGAAACTGAACTGTCATGTCAGTGCTTGGTGGTCCGAGGGACCCCGAGGAGAGAAACCTCCACATCGTGTTTTTCGGACTTAAGGGCACACTTATAGTCTTTTCATTTTCAATTAATCAATAAATCAATGTTTTTTTAAATAGCCCTATATCACAAAAGTCTCAAAGGGCTGCACAAACCACATCTACATCCTCGGTAGAGCCCACATAAGGGCAAGGAAAAACTCACACCCCATGGGATGTCGGTGACAGTGACAATGATGACTATGAGAAACCTTGGAGAGGACCCCCCCCACCCCTCCCCCAGAGGACCGAAAGCAATGGATGTCGAGCGGGTCTATCATGATATTGTGAAAGTCCAATCCATAGTGGATCTAACATAACTGTGAGAGTCCAGTCCGAAGTGGATCCAATATATTAGCGAGAGTCCCGTCCATAGTAGGGCCAACAGGAAACCAACCCAAGCGGAGGCGGATCAGCAGCGCAGAGATGTCCCCAACCAGTACACAGATGAGCGGTCCATCCTGGGTCCCGACTCTGGACAGAACTTCATCCATGGCCACCGGACCTGTGTCCCCCCCGCCCAACCCCTCCACAAAGGAGAGGGGGGCAGTGGAGAGAAAGAAAAGAAAAGAAACGGCAGATCAACTGGTCTAAAAAGGTGGTCTATTTAAAGGCTAGAGTATACAAATGAGTTTTAAGATGAGACTTAAATGCTTCTACTGAGGTAGCTGTTGCGATCTGCTGCTCAGATCTTCACGTGTTTGTTTTTTTCATTCTCTGTCTGACCCGTTTATTTCCTGTTTTTATCCATCACTATGGTTACACATCAGTCCACCTGCTAGTCTCGCCCCGCACACCTGCTAATAATTATCACCCTCCTATTTAAGCTCACCTTTTCTGTTCACTCATTCTCGGATCCTAATTTGCCCACGCGCATCAGTGACGACTCTCATCATTCGTATGTATTTTCTCGCTAGCTCTCACGCCAAGCCACTTTATTGTCTAGCGTTCATGCTAAATGTTTTGTTTACTCTTTTGTGTCCTCGTACCAAGTTCTAGTTTTCCTTGTTTTATCCTAGCTTTCACGCTAGCGTCTTTTGTTTACTTTTTTCTCTTTACACCAGTATTTTTGTTCATAGACTTTTGTTATTAAATACCCTTTATCTTACCTATGCTGTGTTCTGCTTCGACGCATCCACGGGAAAACCACACCGGCATTACAATGCCGAAGAAGAGTCTTCACAGTAGCATCTCGAAATGTTACCGCGAGGGCATTCCAGAGTACTGGAGCCCAAATGGAAAACGCTCTATAGCCCGCGGACTTTTTTTGGGCTCTGGGAATCACTAATAAGCCGGAGTTCTTTGAACGGATATTTCTTGCCAGGACATAAGGTACAATACAATCGGTAAGATAGGATGGAGCTAGACCGTGTAGTATTTTATACGTAAGTAGTAAAACCTTAAAGTCACATCATTTCCTCAAAATTCGACAGTGCGCTGAATGTACGGAGTAATAGTAATAAGGCCCTATTTTCCACGAAAATATAGAGAAGCTGCTGATGTGGTGTTTGATGAAAAAGCAACCGGAGGGAGATACCGTAAAAGGTATAACATTACTTCATAAAACGACGGTACTTGTTCGTACTAAATTCCATCACATTATTTCCATACAACATTGTTTAAAAGTTATTTTTTCTTTGTAAAAATTCATATTGCACGTTAAAATTGTTCTGTTTCTCAATGGATTTTCGTTGATTTCAATGGGCGACACTGTTTTGTGTTATGATCCGTTGCCCGGATCTTGTTTTGTTTTGTTAGTTTGACTCCCTCAGTTCTGTTTTCAGCACCCCTGGGTTTTTGTTTTGGTTACCATGGGTGCTGATTAGTTTCACCTGCCTCTAATTAGAGTTCGGGACACTCACCTGCTCCTGGGCATTAATTAGGGAGCTACAGCTCAGTGGCCTTGTGGTTAGAGAGTACGTCGTGAGACAGGGAGGTCATGAGCTCTGTCAAAGTTAGTTGATGATGAACCCCAAGATGCAGAGAAGGAGGCAGGCATTGAGCAAGAAAACATGATTTAATTAAAACTAAACAAGAACGAACAAAAAGCATGCATGTGGGCGGAATAACAAACTAAGGGAGCTAGCACTGAGAGCTAGAAAACAAAAAATAAACTTTAGCATGGAAGCTAGTGGGTAGTAAACAGAAAAATTGAAAACAGCTAATGGCTAACAAAAACAGCTTACCACTACGACGACCGGGAAAAAATGTAGCACGACAGGTAGTAGCTGTAACGATGCCGGACAAGACAGGTAGCAAAGACACAAGAACGACATGTGGCAACGACAAGACAATAAAATAATCCAGCCACTGACACAAGACAAGTCAGGTGCAAATAGGAGTGGGCTAATTGGTGACAGGTGTGGCCAGGTACTAATCAGTCACAGATGAGTGGGAACACAGCACTCAGGGAACAAGACAGGAAGCTGACAAAAAAGAAGCATTTGACAGGAACTAAGGACAGGAAATACTAAACACAGAGGAGAAACTAAAACACAAACAAATGTCAGTGGCAAACCTGAAAAGGTTCCAAACCCCGGCCGGGTCATACTAAAGACACAAAAAATGAGACCCATTCGTTCCCTGCTTGACACTCAACATCAAGGGTTGGAATTGGGGGTTAAATCACCAAATGATTCCCGAGCGAAGCACACGCTGCTGCTCACTGCTCCCCTCACCTCCCAGGGGGTGCCTGGGAGGTGAGGGGAGCAGTGAGCAGCAGCGTGTGCTTCGCTCGGAATCATTTGGTGATTTAACCCCCAATTCCAACCTTGATGTTGAGTGTCAAGCAGGGAACGAACTGGGTCTCATTTTTCTGTGCTCTTTCTGTATGACAGGACGGGGTTTGGACACCTTTCTCAGGTCCTTGCCATGACATTTCGTTTCCGTGTTTTAGTTTCTCCTCTGTCGTTTAGTATTACTCCTGTACCTTAGTTCCTGCCGCATCTTGGGGAGAGCAAACCGCGAAGTAAAATGTGACCCAACCGTAAGAGTTTCGCAATACGGTGTGGGGACAGCAACCTGAGGGTTCCTGGTTCAATCCCCACCTTCCACCAACCTCGTCACGTCCGTTGTGTCCTTGAGCAAGACACTCCACCCTTGCTCCTGATGGGTTGTGGTTAGGGCCTTGCATGGCAGCTCCCCCCATCAGTGTGTTAATGGGTGAAGGTGGAAATGGTATCAAAGCACGTTGAGTACCTTGAAGGTAGAAAAGTATTATACAAGTATAACATTTACCATTTAATACACGTGTTTGACGGTACAAGCTGCGTTACAGAACCAATTAAGGCAGTATCTCGAAGGTACTACTGCGTTTCGGAAAAGGAAAATGTCCCCCTATGATGTGTAAGATGTGGAAAATTGGCCCAACTTTACATTGAATGAACCTAAAGTTTTGGACTGAAAAATTAGTTTAGGAATACATGTACCTTTACTTACACCCCTTTTTTATAAGTAGTACATATTTTTGCTACTATTGTCTTTTTTATGGAAAAGGAGTAGAGTGAGAGATCAATGAATCAATCAATCAATGTTTATTCATATAGCCCTAAATCACAAGTGTCTCAAAGGGCTGCACAAGCCACAACGACATCCTCGGTTCAGAGTCCACATGAGGGCAAGGAAAAACTCACAACCCTGTGGGATGTCAATGTGAATGACTATGAGTAACCTTGGAGAGGACCGCAGATGTGTTTGACCCCGCCTTCTAGGGCACACCGGATGTAATGGTCTTTGAGTGGGTGTAGCATAATATTGTGAAAGTCCAGTCCATAGTGGATCGAACATGATAATGAGAGTCCAGTCCATAGAGGATCTAACATAATAGTGAGGGAGTCCAGTCCATAGTGGATCTAACATAATAGTGAGAGTCCAGTCCATAGTGGATCTAACATACTAATGAGAGTCCAGTACATAGTGGATATAACATAATAGTGAGAGTCCAGTCCATAGTGGATCTAACGTAATAGTGAGAGTCCAGTCCATAGTGGATCTAACATAAAAGTGAGAGTCCAGTCCATAGTGGATCTAACATAATAGTGAGAGTCCAGTCCATAGTGGATATAACATAATAGTGAGAGTCCAGTCCATAGTGGATCTAACATAATAGTGAGAGTCCAGTCCATAGTGGATCTAACATAATAGCGAGAGTCCAGTCCATAGTGGATCTAACATAATAGTGAGAGTCCAGTCCATAGTGGATCCAACATAATAATGAGAGTCCAGTCCATAGTGGATCTAACATAAAAGTGAGAGTCCAGTCCATAGTGGATCCAACATAATAGTGAGAGTCCAGTCGATAGTGGATCCAATATAATAGTGAGAGTCCAGTCGATAGTGGATCCAATATAATAGTGAGAATCCAGTCCATAGTGGATCTGACATAATAATGAGAGTCCAGTCCATAGTGGATCTAAAATAAAAGTGAGAGTCCAGTCGATAGTGGATCCAATATAATAGTGAGAGTCCAGTCGATAGTGGATCCAATATAATAGTGAGATTGCAGTCCATAGTGGATCTAACATAATAGTGAGAGTCCAGTCCATAGTGGAACCAACATAATAGTGAGAGTCCAGTCGATAGTGGATCCAATATAATAGTGAGAGTCCAGTCCATAGTGACTCTAACATAATAGTGAGAGTCCAGTCCATAGTGCATCTAACATAATAGCGAGAGTCCAGTCCATAGTGGATCTAACATAACAGCGAGAGTCCAGTCCATAGTGGATCTAACATAATAGTGAGAGTCCAGTCCATAGTAGATCTAACATAATAGTGAGAGTCCAGTCCATAGTGGATCTAGCATATTAGTGAGAGTCCAGTCCATAATGGATCCAACATATTAGTGAGAGTCCAGTCCATAATGGATCTAACAAAATAGTGCTAGCAGGAGACCATCCCGAGCGGAGACGGGTCAGGAGCGCAGACATGTCCCCAACAGGCGAGTGGTCCACCCCGGGTCCATGGCCACCGAACCTGTGCCGCCCCTTCCACAAGGGAGAGGGGTGCAGAGCAGAAAAGAAAAGAAACGGCAGATCAACTGATCTAAAAAGGCGGTCTATTTAAAGACTAGAGTATACAAATGAGTTTTAAGATGGGATTTGAATGCTTCGACTGAGGTAGCATCTCTAACTGTTACCGGGGGGGGGGGCTTTCCAGAGTACTGGAGCCTGAATAGAAATCCATATTAAATTGCTGTGTCCTGAACTCCATTTTTAGAGCAGTTTACAACATGAAGAATGTCACAGTTACCTCAAATGACTGCGCTCAAAAGAGCAATTGTTTGCAGCTCACTTTAGCAATCCTGCGCCCAGTAGTGCAGTTCTGCATTGATTCCACCAGCTGTTATGAGCAGGAGGGGCTCTTTGAAGCAAAAGCTGCCAGTGTAAACACGTGTTTGTATGTCCGAAGGCAACCAACCACCTCGACGCTAAAGGCAGGAGTTTTGGAAAGCCTCAGATGTATCAGAAATAACAACACTTTTTTATAGTTCTGATACTTTAAAGGGTGTCAAACTCCATCCATTTTCTACCGCTTGTCCCCTTTAGGGTGGCGGGGGGTAGTGGAGCCTATCTCAGCTGCATTCGGGCGGAAGGCGGCGTACACTCTGGACAAGTCGCCACCTCATCGCAGGGCCAACATGGATAGACAGACAACATTCACACACCAGGGACCATTTAGTGTTGCCAATCAACCTATCCCCTGGTGCATGTCTTTGGAGGTGGGAGGGGCCTATCCCCAGGTGCATGTCGTTGCAAGTGGGAGGAAGCCGGAGTACCCGAAGGGAACTGTCGTGGAAATTTCTTAAAGACGATCCTTTAGTGACAAATAGCTTTAAAATGATTTATTAAAGTAACAAACAAATAATAAGAAGCTTTGCAAAGCGAGACCAAACCAGAACGACACATCCGTTCGTTCCAGCTTGTCCTAACTCTTTTAGAATATGTAATGACGATTATAAATTGTTATACATTGTCAGGAGTCCCACCCTCCATGCTCATTAACATACTGTACCCCAGTGGAATGAATGCCCAAGGTCCTGTGAAGAGGAGAGGGTGTCGTTTGCCCAGAAGGGGGGGGTTTACTCTGGAAAGGGGACCAATTCAGCCCAGAGGGGGGTCAAGAATAGATGACACATACGCCCAGGTCAACTAAAGTCCACATGTCACATCAAAGACACAGGAGAAAGAGCTTGATCAGATAAGAGATCTCTCGCTAAATGTCACATTCCTGAGCCCAGTAAACAACTTTTGGTACCCAGTTCAAAGAACATCATCTATTTAAACGAGTATAAGTAATTTTGTTATCACAGAACCCATGCAGTCACGGGGAGAACATGCAAACCCCACACAGAAAGATCCCGAGCGCAGGATCGAACCCAGGACTACTCAGGACCTTCGTATTGTAAGGCACATGCACTAACCCTTGTTTTACCGTATAAAACTCATTTTAGCTTAAGGGCCGCATGGAGTAAAAAATGTGTGGACACGCGGGCTAGACTATCAAACTCATTAGACATGGCTTTTTTATCGCTATCCAAAATCCCGATATCGTCCATCTCTTAATTACCGATTCTGATATCAACCGATACCGACATATACAGTCGTGGAATTAACACGTTATTACGCCTAATTTTGTTGTGATGCCCCGCTGGATGCATTAAACAATGTAACAAAGTTTTCCAAAATAAATCAACTCAAATTATGTAAAAAAAAAAATGCCAACATGGCACTATCATATTTATTATTGAAGTCACAAAGTGCATTAGGGACGGCGTGGCACAGTGGGAGAGTGGCCGTGCGCAACCCTAGGGGCCCTGGTTCAAATCCCACCTAGTACCAACCTCGTCACGTCCGTTGTGTCCTGAGCAAGACACTTCACCGTTGCTCCTGATGGGTGCTTGTTGGCGCCTTGCATGGAAGCTCCCTCCATCAGTGTGTGAATGTGTGTGTGAATGGGTAAATGTGGAAGTAGTGTCAAAGCGCTTTGAGTACCTTGAAGGTAGAAAAACGCTATACAAGTACAACCCATTTATCATTTATCATTATTTTTGTTCAACATGCCTCAAAACAGCAGCTTGTAATTTGTGACATGCTCTCCCTGAGAGAGCATGAGGAGGTTAAAGTAGGGGTAGCGGAAGGTGTATATTGTAGCTTCCCGGAAGAGTTAGTGCTGCAAGGGGTTCTGGGTATTTGTTCTGTTGTGTTTATGTTGTGTTACGGTGTGGATGTTCTCCCGAAATGTGTTTGTCATACTTGTTTGGTGTGAGTTCACAGTGTGGCGCATATTTGTAACAGTGTTAAAGTTGTTTATACGGCCACCCTAAGTGTGACCTGAATGGCTGTTGACCAAGTATGCATTGCATTCACTTGTGTGTGTGAAAAGCCGTAGATATTATGTGACTGGGTCGGCACGCAAAGGAATTGCCATTAAGGTTGATTGGCGCTCTGTACCTCGTCCTACATTCGTGTACACAGTGGTTGTTTTATGAAGTCATACATTTTACTTTTTAAAAACCGATACCGATAATTTTGAGACAGAAACTGATAATTTCCGATATCACATTTTAAAGCATTTATCGGCCAATAATATCGCCAGTCCGATGTAATCGGACATCCCTAAAAATCATGGCATTAAAACCAAAAAATAAAGACGACTTGAGATTTTTTTATTTTTCTTACTTAAATAGAACAAACACATTCTGAAAATATTACAATAGAAATATAGAAAAAAATACCGGTTGCGGTAGAGCTTAGAGCCATGAAGGAAAGAAGAAAGTGAATGAATGTTTGTAACTGAATACATTTACATATGCATAAAAAAATTGTTTCCTTTCGTATTATTATTTTTTTAATTAAGTAACGTTTATGACAACCTTTTCCCAAAACACAATATAGAATGTGAGATATAACAGGATAACAGGAGATCATCTAGATCATCTAAGATAGACTGATGCAAAGTGGAAAAGTGTTCTGTGGTCTGACGAGTCCACATTTCAAATTTTTGTTGGAAATATTTGACATCGTGTCATCCGGACCAAAGGGGAAGCGAACCATCCAGACTGTTATCGATGCAAAGTTCAAAAGCCAGCATCTGTGATGGTATGGGGGTGCATTAGTGCCCAAGGCATGGGTAACTTACACATCTGTGAAGCCACCATTAATGCTGAATACAGGTTTTGGAACACCATATGCTGCCATCTTTTTCATGGACGCCCCTAATTATTTCAGCAAGACAATACCAAGCCACATTCAGCACGTGTTACAACAGTGTGGCTTTGTAAAAAAAAGAGTCTCACATCGAAAATATATAGCGCATCATGAAGCGTAAAATACGACAGTGGAGACCGCGGACTGTTGAACGACTGAAGCTCTACATAAAACAAGAATGGGAAAGAATTCCATGTTAAGATCCGTACTCCGATCTTCCCATATTATGGTTTATCGTTTAATGTTTGTATCACCCTTTTTGACGTCTTTATTTCCTGTTTAGTCTGTCACCATGGTAGCTCATTAGTTCACCTGCCCCTTGCTATCTACGCACACCTGTTTTCTTCTAATCACCTCCCTTATTTAAACTCGCCTCTTTTCGTCATTCATTCTCGGATCCTAATTTGCCTACGTGCAACCGTGACGAATTTCATCCTTCTACTGTATGTATTTTCTCGCTAGCTCTCATGCTATGCCACTGGTTTATTCCAGTTTTCATACTGATGATTGGTTTTCTCGTTTGTGCTCTCGAGTCAAGTTTTAGTTTCCTAGTGTTTTATCCTAGGTTTCACGCTAGCGTCTTTTGTTTGCCTTCTCTTTACACCAGTGTTTTTGTTCCTAGCCTTTTTATTATTTAATAAATCCATTTATAACTTACCTTGTGTTTATCGCTTAGACCAGGGGTAGGGAACCTATGGCTCTAGAGCCAGATGTGGCTCTTTTGATGACTGTACCTGGCTCTCAGATAAATCTTAGTTGACATTGTTTAACACGATAAATAATGAATAATTCCGCTGGTAATCACAGTGTCAAAAATAACGTGCAAAATATAAAACATTCTCATGCATTTTCATCCATCCATCCGGTTCCTACCGCACCTGTTCAAGAAATCGCAATAATGGTAAGAATTATTTGATTTGATTTTGGTTACCCTCAGAATAACAATGTTATTAAAAAGAATAAGAGACTTATTATGCTCTAAACATGTTGGTCTTTCTTAAAAATGCCCGCATATAGTTGTATTCAGTGTTAAAAAAAAATAATTATATGGCTCTCATGGAAATACTTTCTAAAATATTTGGCTTGTATGGCTCTCTCAGCCAAAAAGGTTCCCGACCCCTGGCTTAGACGCATCCCTGGAAGAACCAATCCGGCATCACAATGCCACACAAGCCTCACATTCCACTTTTAAAGCTTCAACAATAAGTTTCCTCAGTTCCCAAACGTTTTATTGAGTGTTGTTAAAAGAAAAGGTGATGTAACACAGTGGTGAACATGCCCTTTCCCAACTACTTTGGCACATGTTGCAGCCATGAAATTCTAAGTAAATAATTATTTGCAAAAAAAAAATTAAGTTTATGAATTTGAACATCAAATATGTTGTCTTTGTAGTGCATTCAATTGAATATGGGTTGAAAAGGATTTCCAAATCATTGTATTCCGTTTATATTTACATCTAACACCATTTCCCAACTCATATGGAAACGGGGTGGATAAGGATGTTTTGATCCTTGATCCTAGATGACCAACCTTCCAGTGATTTTGGGGGTGAAAAGGTAACAAACAGCCAAGTCATGAGGCTACTCAACACGTTTTTGGAGCCACACAAGAACCAGGGACCAAATGCGACCGGAGTCAGGCGACGCATTGCAACATCCAACAGAAAGTGGAGTGAGCATTAAGGCCTTGTTCACACTGCAGGTCAATTCCCATTTTTATTTTTGCCCTTATGTGACGTGGATCTGATTGTTTTATGCGAATGTGAACAGTGCAATTCTGAATTGCTCCAATCCGACCCAGGCCTCGTTCGTACGTGGATATAAATCAGATTTGTATTTGACGCCACTGCAGTCTGAACCATCGGGTCCTGGTTATCCTGCCAACAAACAAAAAACCCCATCACAAAGCGATAGTTATTCACCAAAAATAGAAGGTTGCAAAACAAATAGTTGACAAATGAGCAGTGGAAAAGAATATGTTTTAGGAACTCACGTCATGTTTCACCACTCCTGTCTCCCGTCTGCTCGCCCACGCGCTCTTCGGAGCAGACTTGGAAGCAAATCTCCCACAAACCCGCGAGAGCCAAAATGCATGCCATCTTTCTTCCTAATCTTTTAAGCAATAACTCGGTTCAGAGAATGTTGAATTTGATTGCACAAAATCCCTAAAAATGCCACAAATGTGCCATGATTGAGACCTACTAGAGTTGAGTTGAGTTTGAGTTGATTCGGAACATGCAAGCATACAACATGGTACCGTATTTTTCAGATCATACAAACCCCGTTTCCATATGAGTTGGGAAATTGTGTTGGATGTAAATATAAACGGAATACAATGATTTGCAAATCCTTTTCAACCCATATTCAAGTGCTACAAAGACAACATATTTAAAGTTCAAACTGATAAACATTTTTTTTTTGCAAATAATAATTACTTTAAAATTTGATGCCAGCAACACGTGACAAAAAAGTTGGAAAAGGGGGCAATAAATACTGATAAAGTTGAAAAATTCTCATCAACCGCTTATTTGGAACATCCCACAGGTGTGCAGGCTAATTGGGAACAGGTGGGTGCCATGATTGGGTATAAAAGCAGCTTCCATGAAATGCTAAGCAATTCACAAACAAGGATGGGGCGAGGGTCACCAATTTGTAAGCAAATTGTCGAACAGTTTTAGAACAACATTTCTCAACGAGCTATTTTAAGGAATTTAGGGATTTTACCATCTACATTCCGTAAAATCATCAAAAGGTTCAAAGATATCTGGAGAAATCACTGAAAGTAAGCGATGATATTACGGACCTTTGTTCCCTCAGGCGGTACTGCATCAAAAACTGACATCAGCGTGTAAAAGATATCACCACATGGACTCAGGAACACTTCATAAAACCACTGTCAGTAACTACAGTTGGTTGCTACATCTGTAAGTGCAAGTTAAATCTCTACTATGCAGAGCAAAACCCATTTATCAACAACACCAAGGAACGCTGCTGGCTTCGCTGGGCCCGAGCTCATCTAAGATGGACTGATGCAAAGTGGAAAAGTGTTCTGTGGTCTGACGAGTCCAAATTTCAAATTATGTTTGGAAAATGTGGACATGGTGTCCTCTGGAACAAAAAGGAAAATAACCATTCAGATTGTTATAGGCGCAAAGTTCAAAAGCCAGCATCTGTGATGGTATGGGGGTGTATTAGTGCCCAAGGCATGGGTAACTTACACATCTGTGAAGGCACCGTTAATGCTGACAGGTCCATATAGGTTTTGGAGCAACATATGTTGTCATCCAAGCAACGTTATCATGGACGCCCCTGCTTATTTCAGCAAGACAATGCCAAGCCACGTGTTACAACAGCGTGTTTTCGTAGTAAAAGAATGCGGGTACTTTCATGGCCCGCCTGCAGTTGAGACCTGTCTCCCATCGAAAATGTGTGGTGCAATATGAAGCGTAAAATACGACAGCAGAGACCCCGGACTGTTGAACAACACTAAAGCTCTACATAAAACAAGAATGTGAAATAATTCCACTTTCAAAGCTTCAACAATTAGTTTCCTCAGTTCTCAAATGTTTATTGAGTGTTGTTAAAAGAAAAGGTGATGTAATACAGTGGTGAACATGCCTTTTCCCAACTACTTTGGCATATTTTGCAGCCGTGAAATTCTAAGTTAATTTTTATTTGCAAAAAAAAAAGTTTAGGAGTTTGAACATCAAAAATCTTGTCTTTTTAGTGTATTCAACTGAATGTGGTTTGAAAAGGATTTGCAAATCATTGTATTCCGTTTATATTTACATCAAACACAACTTCCAAAATCATATGGAAATGGGGTTTGTAAGTAACATAATATGGTAAGAGTCATTCAAATAACTATAACATATAGAACATGCTATACGTTTACCAAACCATCTGTCACTCCTAATTGATAAATCCCATGAAGTGTTCTTCCTTGATGTCGTTTCTAAACAACTCTTCCAACTCCAAAGGTATGCGCCGCTTCATCTTGTTGTTTTCTGCTGCATATTTCACTACGTCCAGCTTTTAATCTGCAGTACATGATTTCCTTTTCGGTGGCATTTTTGTTCAGCCCTTCTCAATTTTTATAAGTTACCACCAACGTTGAAATTATCTATTTTAATAGCTACGGCAGTAGCATATAGCAGTTAGCATCCCATGACCCACAATGCACTTCTGCCATGACCCTCCCCCGCCGAATTCTTATTGGTTGACGTGTGTGTGACAATTGCTGACATTTTCTTCGTCTCTTCCGCAAATGAGAGAAATAATATTATTTAATATTTAACTGCAATGTGTTAATAATTTCACACATAAGTCGCTCCGGAGTATAAATAGCACCCCCGGCCAAACTATGAAAAAAAACTCAGATTTGTAATCTGAAAAATATGGTACATCACAATATCCAGTTTTTCTATTCAAACATGTTCGAAAAGGAGTAGGAAGAAGCAGAATTTATCAAATCCTACCCCTTTTCCTTTACATAGCAGTTGCTAAAACTTTTGTTCACTTCCTGTTCTCAATTAATTCACAATACATTCCATAACTAATCAAGTTAAAATAAATAAATACATTATAATTATTGAAGTAAGTTATATTTCATATGGTGAGATGAATACGATTATCGAGAAAATGAATGGATGGTTGAAATAAATTCAAAATTATTTTAATGGTTCTTCCTCTTTGTACTTTGTAAACACTTTAAGTTTGAAGAGTTTCATAAAGTGGATCATATTATTACATTGTTTGATTTCTATGCTTAATCCATTCCATCACTTAATCCCACATACAGATAAACTGAAGGTCTTAATTGTTGTACGTGCGTACAAATGTTTTAAATTACATTTATCCCTAAGTTGTATTTCTCCTCTTTTGTTGAGAATTCTTGTATATTCTTGGGTAGCAGGTTTTAGTTTGCTTTGTGTATAATTAGTTATGTTTACATCCATGAACACGGGTCGCATTAGGATTATAACAAACGTAGATTTTTTATTTTTTTTTCCAACGAGATCGACTATAGGAAAATATTGTATTTGACCACAAAAAAAAAAAAAAAAGAAGAACTGGAAGGGACAAGCGGTAGAAAATGGATGGAAAGATTGATTGACATCCTACCCTAAAGTGTCAACGTATCCCAAAGATGCTCCGATTTATCGGCCACCAATCAGTGTTGATTTAATTTGGATGAAAAAGTACCTTATTTTCCAGACTACAAAGAGTATAGTTGTTAGGAATTGATCAAAGGGGCGACCCCAGGATGCAGGGATGGGAGGCAAGGTTGAATTACAAAAAGTGAAAAAATGTAATGTTTCCAAAAAGTGTAACAAAAGGTGATGGAGCAGAAGTGCACACCATGAATACAAAAAAAGGTTCCTCAGTGGTCGGCAGTGAAAAAGGCCAGGGCGCACTGAGCACAGCATAAAGTCCAAACACATAATCCTGGTTGCCTCAGGGAGGATAGGGAATAAACACAAAGAGGTGAGGGAATACAGGAATAAGGAGAGACAACATACCAGGACTGACGAAGTGAAGCAGGCACATGCACGTGGGAGGTTCAGGAGACAAGACCAAGCTGTCAGGGACGACCTGAAATGCTCCTAGGTGAAACTGGTTGCAGGTGTGCCTTAGTGTCCACCCCTCGCTGGGGACTAATTAACTGGAGGAAACAGACATCACAAAAAAAAAGGAGAAGGCAGGGAAAATGATAAAACACAACAATAGTACCGTTTTTGATTCATTAGTACTATGCTAGTACCGGAATAACGTACAACCCTATACCAGACTATAGGCCGCAGATATATACATTATGAAATGAGTAATTCACACAGAAAGATTTTGGAAATGTTTATTTACATACCTTAATTGTGCGGTGCAACGGTGCCTGTAACACGGCAGTAAAACGGCTGATCAAACAAAACAGAAGACATCTTCATGGATCCACCAACTGTGGAATCGAGCTTTCCTTCAGCTAAACAGACTGTATAACTCTAATGACATTTTGGTGCATTTAACGGATTATATATATATATATATATATATATATATATATATATATATATATATATATATATATATATATATAAATATATATATATATATATATATATATATATATATATACATATATATATATATATATATATATTTATATATATATATATATATTTATATATATATATATATATATATATATATATATATATATATATATATATATATATATGTCTTGATTGGATTATCCGGAGAATAGTGCTCGATACCGTGGTAGAGCGCAATATGTAGGTGTGGGAAAAAATCACAAGACTACTTCATCTCTACAGATCTGTTTCATGAGGGGTTCCCTCAATCATCAGGAGATTTTAATGGAAGCATTCACATACAATGGTTTATATAGAGCACAGAGTGGGTGGGTACAAGCAGGCGTAGGGTGTGTTGATTGGCTCATGTGTTACCTAGGAGGTGTTTCCGTCTGTGGCGACATGTTGAAATGATTTCACTGCGCTTGTTGAGGGATGATAGCTCTGGATGATATATAATAAACAGTTTCTCTTTTAAGCATAAGTTGCATCTTTTATTACCACTGTTGTAAGGTGTGCTGGATGCAAGAATTTGCCATGTTATTGAATATTCAACATTATTGTCTTTGAGGTTCCAAATGTGTTTGCTGAGTTCGGTAGAATTCTGCAAAGTCTGGTTTCTAAAGGAGGCGTTGTGATTATTCCATCTTGTTTTGAACGCTCCTTTGGTTAATCCTACGTACGTGTCGGATGTGTTAATGTCCTTGCGTATTACCTTTGCTTGGTAAACGACTGATGTCTGTAAGCACCTTCCGTTGAGAGGGCAATCAGGTTTCTTGCGACAGTTACATTCATTATTGGTTTCAGAGTCGTTTAGTCTGGGGGTAGGCAGTCCTTTTGCAATTGCTTTGTTGTGGTTTGAAATGATTTGTTGCATGTTATTCATACAGCTGTAGCTCAATGTAATGTTGTTCTTGTTGAATATTTTTCTTAGGGTGTTGCCTTTGGGGAAGTGTTTGTCGATCAGAGTGAGGAACTTGCGGCCGATGTTGGTTGGGACGTCTTTGCTGAATGGCGGATTGTACCAGATGGATGCGGTGGAAAGCACACTTTTTCCTCCACCCTGAAACAAAAGGAACGCAAAAGGAAACTTACGGATTCAAATCTACCAAGAACCCACCCACAGTCAAGGAATTAAAGGACTTTGAGAACGACATGCTCAAAATGATACAATCAGTCAAATTTAAGCCAGCCCGCAACCCATTCCTCACCAAGCTGAAAAATGACACGGAGCGCATCAAGAAAGTAAGCAACCTCATCATAGCCGCCGATAAAACCACAAACTTCTTTTGTCCAGTAAAGAGTTATGTTCTGGTATGTCCATTCTGTAGAAGTTTGTGGTTTTATCGGCGGCTATGATGAGGTTGCTTACTTTCTTGATGCGCTCTGTGTCATTTTTCAGCTTGGTGAGGAATGGGTTGCGGGCTGGCTTGAATTTGACTGATTGTATCATTTTGAGCATGTCGTTCTCAAAGTCCTTTAATTCCTTGACTGTGGGTGGGTTCTTGGTAGATTTGAATCGTAAGTTTCCTTTTGCGTTCCTTTTGTTTCAGGGTGGAGGAAAAAGTGTGCTTTCCACCGCATCCATCTGGTACAATCCGCCATTCAGCAAAGACGTCTCAACCAACATCGGCCGCAAGTTCCTCACTCTGATCGACAAACACTTCCCCAAAGGCAACACCCTAAGAAAAATATTCAACAAGAACAACATTAAAATGAGCTACAGCTGTATGAATAACATGCAACAAATCATTTCAAACCACAACAAAGCAATTGCAAAAGGACTGCCTACCCCCAGACTAAACGACTCTGAAACCAATAATGAATGTAACTGTCGCAAGAAACCTGATTGCCCTCTCAACGGAAGGTGCTTACAGACATCAGTCGTTTACCAAGCAAAGGTAATACGCAAGGACATTAACACATCCGACACGTACGTAGGATTAACCAAAGGAGCGTTCAAAACAAGATGGAATAATCACAACGCCTCCTTTAGAAACCAGACTTTGCAGAATTCTACCGAACTCAGCAAACACATTTGGAACCTCAAAGACAATAATGTTGAATATTCAATAACATGGCAAATTCTTGCATCCAGCACACCTTACAACAGTGGTAATAAAAGATGCAACTTATGCTTAAAAGAGAAACTGTTTATTATATATCATCCAGAGCTATCATCCCTCAACAAGCGCAGTGAAATCATTTCAACATGCCGCCACAGGCGGAAACACCTCCTAGGTAACGCATGAGCCAATCAACACACCCTACGCCTGCTTGTACCCACCCACTCTGTGCTCTATATAAACCATTGTATGTGAATGCTTCCATTAAAATCTCCTGATGATTGAGGGAACCCCTCATGAAACAGATCTGTAGAGATGAAGTAGTCTTGTGATTTTTTTCCCACACCTACATATATATATATATATATATATATATATATATATATATATATATATATATATAAGATATACTTGAAAATATATACCCCCCCTCTTTTTCATAATATTGTGAAATAAAACGCCAGATAATATGTCTTACCTTATACACACACCATAATAATACTAGTATGTAGACGCACAGTATAATCCATCTAGCGGTGCGGCTTCATAGCTTACAAAATTCATACTAAAATATTTTGATAGATTTTTGAGCACCGCGTGTAATGATCTATATTTTCAAAGAAACACATAAAAAGTTGGTGTTGTTTACTTGAGTCCTAATACAGTCTACGCATGTCTCCTATGTTTGACTACCATCTACTGGTCACACTCCCGCCCTGCTTTTTAAAGTGTCACTCGACGTAACATCGTAAACGTGAAGACGTTCCATCCAACGTCAGAGTAAATAGGTTTCGGCTGTATACATGCATGATTAAACGGTTGTGGAAAGGCATACCCCAGCAGTCCAAAAACGGTTCATCCGCACATAGCTAGGGGTTGATTTCACGCGTTTACATGTGCGGCGCAAACCTTTTTCCCAAGGTGAAAACTGAACAGCAGGGGACCAAAACATTTGGAGATCTGCATGTAACAAGGCTCACTGATTAGACTGATGGTTGACTGCATGCAGCATTTACGAATCAGATCCCACTATGGAATCCTAGAAGAGGGGTTCAATGTTCAATTCTAGTCGAATAAGAGTCCTTTGAATTGAATGGTCGACTTTTAAAATACATTTAACCCTACTATTTAACCTCTAAAGGCCTTAGTGGCCACATGCGTGCACAGCAACTTTTAGCTCTTATTTCCAAAATTGTGTACACTACTGAATTGGGGTCTTATGGCCACTTATGTGGACACTTATACTGCCCTTTGGTGGTGTCAAAAGAGTGTAACATACAATGGAATTTAGAAAAAAAAGTGTAAACATAAAAATGTGCATGTCACTACACATGAAGTACACGTTTGTGCACTTATGGACTAAGTATATATTATTAAAATATGAATTTTAGTTTTTAGTCTAATTAGAGTCTAATAAGCCCTAGCAAAGAGGAATAAAAAAGTAAAAATAATTAATTATTTATGCTTATTTGGTCTATAAAATTGAAAGTAATTTCCTCCGAAAGATCCAATGAAAGTCTTTCTACAGTAGCCATGAAGACTGTTTCTCTTCCTCTTCTTCCACATGTATTCATACGGAGCCAACAACTGAGTGCGCGCCTCAAGTTTTTATTTTTTTTGTACAATTAAGTATTCTAAACCCGTTTGTGCATTGTCTATCCAATTTTTTCTTGTCTTCCTGCCAGCCTCTGCTCCAGCTGCCCCTTTAGTCAAGCTTCTTTTTCCATTTCTCTTAAGCCTTTTTTTTTAATTTATTTATCTGCACCGTCTCAGTGCTTTGTCTCTCCAGAATAGTGCCGGGTTTTGTGTCGTTGGCCTATGGATTATTGTGCTCTTTGTGAGCACGGCTTTGGGCTTAATTCATTAAAAGTTTGCGTGTACTAAAACACGTGCAAACCTGATAGCACACGCAAAGCTGATCTACTAAGCGTTTGCAGAGAGGATCGCCAATTATTTTGCGTCTGCTTTTATTGATATACAAAATACACACTGATTATCAAAACGGCCACAATACTCAGAAGAGAAAATGCAAATATAATTGTGATTTACCACCACTCATCACTGTTTTGCGAGCAGTATTTTGCCTTTTATTTAGCACACGTCAGCTGCAGTATCAATGCTTGCGCTGCACAGACAGACGATAGACAGAAAATCCTCCGTTCTGTGAGTTTGTCAACATTTTAGACCCTATGTGTCAAAGTCAAGGCCCACGGGCCAAATCCAGCCAACAAATGAATGATCTATGGCCCCCGGGATGATATTTTATTAGTATTCGAACCGGTCCCGCAGGCCACATTTTTTTTTCACGCACCAATACTGACACAAAACTATAGTCATTTTAAATGGCAACTCTATGGTTTTAAAGAGGAACGGCACCTTTTATGGAATTTTTGCCTCTCAATCACAATCATGAAAACTTGACGACAGATGGATTTAAAAAAAAAATTATGCATTCTAAATATTAAAAACACATAAATTAAAGTCTGCTTACAGCGCACTATTTGGCCCAAAAAATCCAACAAATACCTATTCAAAAACTGCTAATACTCAATTTGCTTTTCCTGATTTGAATAATAACCAAGTATTAAAACCTATTTATAGCGGCGCTGTGATCACAAGCCTGTGTACAATTTCGACATGAGGTGTTTCCTCACTTCCTGTAAGTTTATTCTCGACCAGAAATAATTCATGTCACCTGGACAGAAGACGTCTGAGTAGGTATTCCGACAAATTGGTGCACTTCGACAGCCATTTAGGATTCGGAAATGGCTAAGATCGACACGAAAAGATGCCACACACACACACACCTTGTTTTTTTATGGGGATCATGAGTCATTTTTCACCTAAATAAGAGTAGGTGAACATCCCTGCAGTCGGTAATCTTAATGACAGCAGACATCGTACAGAAAGTGATGTTTTATCATGTTTGTTGGCTCTCATAAAGACTGCAGTGAGTGATAATCAGTGATGAATGAATAAAAAGCAAACGTCATGATGCGTTTTTGATCAAAATACGTTATTATTTTATGTTATTATAAATGTGCCTGTTACTACATTACATATATACTTACATCAATATATAAAACGTCAATGGAGGTTTTTGGATTTTTTTTTTGAAGGCTTTATCGGTGGAATTACTTTGCTCCATTGTAAGCAGATTTTTGAAAGCATGTATTTAAGATTCAGAATACTAAAACAGAAAAAAAAATAACATCCATCGTCATGTCTGTCATAATGAGTGTCAGTAATAGACAAAATTCCCCCCAAAAAGTGCAGTTCCCCTTTAAGAAACGCAGAAATAAATAAATTATGGTAGTCAGTCACAATACCATAAAATAAACCAGCATTGTTCAAAGTTTGAAATGGTAATCGTTCCTATATTGCAGGGGTCGGGAACCTTTTTGGCTGAGAGAGCCAAAAAGCCAAATATTTTAAAATATATTTCCGTAAGAGCCATATAATATTTTTTTTAACACTGAACACAACTAAACGCGTGCATTATTAAGTAAGAGCAACATTTCTAAAGTATAATAGATCTCTTATTCTTTGTAATAACATTGTTATTCTGAAGCTAACTGTGGAGGGGGCGTGACCTGTGGGCCTGCAGTGAACTGGGGTGTGCCAGGACCGGCCTCTAAATCAGCGACAGGTGTGTAGAGGGCCCACCTGGGCCTTGTAATCTAATCACCTGTCACTCTGTTATAAGCTCCCTCCATCAGTGTGTGAATGGGTAAATGTGGAAGTAGTTTCAAAGCGTTTTGAGTACCTTGAAGGTAGAAAAGCACTATACAAGTACAACCCATTTATTTATTTATTTATAAGCAGCAGCCAGGAGGAAAGACGGGGTTGGGGGTGGAGCCAGAGCGCGAGCGAAAACGAAAGAGAATAATACAATTGCTGGAAAGCAACTGAGGGACTTATTGAAAAATAAAACAATATTGTAACCCTGAAACAGGCTCTCATGTTGGTGCTTGGTGGTCTGAAGAACCCCCAGGAGGGCAAGCCCCACACTAACCAATAATAAATAAATAACTTCTTACCATTAACGCAACTTCTTGAACAGGTGCGGTAGAAACGGATGGATGGATTAAAAATGCATGAGAATGTTTTATATTTCGAACATTATTTTTAACACTGTGATTACAAGTGGAATTATTCATTATTTATCGTGTTAAGCAATGCCAGCTCAGATTTATCCGAGAGCCAGATGCAGTCATCAAAAGAGTCACATCTGGCTCCCGAGCCATAGGTTCCCTACCCCTGCTATATTGGATTTAATGCATTGTCATAATGTTTTTAGGAAGGTCTTCCTGTATGGGGACCCATAGTTTCAAAAAGTTTGCCAAGCACTGCTTTAATGATCAAAGTAACTCCAGCATCCTTACCTTTCTGTGTAAACTGCCCACGGTCAAATAAGTTCCGACCCCCCACAGTTAGGGTTCACACTGTAAGCTACACTCTGTCTTTCTGTAAGTCCAAACCCCAACCTCCAGTATAGGTGTGTGTGTGTGTGTGGACATGAAATGAGTGATGTTCGAAGGTGTTGACACTTGACAACCTCAGATGAGAGTACACTTCACTTCCATCACAGGATCTAACGTTGAAGACCGAGTCTCAACAGACAAAACCTTCCCAACTTCAGTGGCAGCTGCATAATTATTCTCAGAGAGTCTCTACCCGTCTCTTATCTTTTCGGAAACTCCAGGGCTCAGGATCAGTTCATCATTTTTTTTTTTTTTACTATCCTATTATAATGTAAGATCTTTTAAGGGGGAATCCAGTTGTGGAGTCCTCTAGTGCTGACCTTTATCGCAGATGAAAAAGAAGAACGAAGCAACCATCTCCATATTCTTTATTCATGTTCTGTACATTTTCTCAGCTACTATTTTTTAATGCTGGGAGGATATTAAAAGCAAGATAAAAGAGGGAGTCCAAGTACTGGCATTCAGGTTGAGGCTGCATGACTGATAATGTTGCTTCTTATGGAAAACAGCCTTCTCTGCCCCAAGTTGCTCTGCAGATTGTTTGATTCTGCTGTCACTTGACTGATAGGTAGCGACAAATCTTGTCTACCTCCGACAAGGATTCTTCCAGAGTCACTTTACAATTAAAAGTGGCCTTCTACTCGATTAATTTTTAAAGAACTTTGAATCACTCTGCTAAATTCTCGCTTTGCAATCACACAAGCACACACAATACTCATCTAAGATAAAGACAAGACCTGACTCTTGTGTCTGGTATTTGGACAAAACGTTTGTCATTGTAGTATTTTTACAATAACATTGTTTGGTTATGTTGAAGCGAAAAGAATGACGTACTAGTCCAGTACACGGCTTCTTTTACTATGAAGCCACGCTGTTGCAACACGTGGCTTGGCATTGTCTTGCTGAAATAAGCAGGGGCGTCCATAATAACGTTACTTGGATGGCAACATATGTTGCTCCAAAACCTGAATATACTTTTCAGCATTATTGGTGCCTTCAGAGATGTGTAAGTTACCCATGCCTTGGTACACACTTAAATTCAGGAAACTCATATTTTAAAGGTTGGTTCTTACAATACCGTGTGACTTTGGATTCTTGAGACCCCCAAAAGAGAGGAGAATAATGTTAAAATTAAGTTAAAGTACCAATGATTGTCACGCACACACAAGGTGTGGTAAAAATATTATCTGCATTTGACCCATCGCCCTTGATCACCCCCTGAGAGGTGAAGGGAGCAGTGAGCAGCAGCGGTGGCCACGCCCGGGAATCATTTTTGGTTATTTAATCCCCAATTCTAACCCCTTGATGCTGAGTGCCAAGCAGGGAGGTAATGGGTCCCATTTTTATAGTCTTTGGTATGACTCGGCTGGGGTTTGAAGCTGGAAAACTATTCTATGCTGCCCCTTTTTTTTGCTGCAGTTGTTACATATTCTGTAATATCTTACATGGTAATTAGGATTTGTTATACATTGTAAACAAATATAATATAATATACCAGTATATATTGTATACTGCAGTGTTTTTCAACCACTGTGCTGCGGCACACTAGTGTGCCATGAGATATAGTCTGGTGTACAAACTACAAACCCCGTTTCCATATGAGTTGGGAAATTGTGTTAAATGTAAATATAAACGGAATACAATGATTTGCAAATCATTTTCAACCCATATTCAGTTGAATATGCTACAAAGACAACATATTTGATGTTCAAACTGATAAACATATTACGTAACAAATAAGCTTGGAAAGGTGGCAATACATACTGATAAAGTTGAGGGTTGCTCATCAAACACTTATGTGGAAAATCCCACAGGTTTGCAGGCTAATTAGGAACAGGTGGGTTCCATGATTGGGTATAAAAACAGCTTCCCAAAAAATGCTCGGTCTTTCACAAGAAAAGATTGGGCGAGGTACACCCCTTTGTCCACAACTGCGTGAGCAAATAGTCAAACGATTTAAGAACGTTTCTCAAAGTGCAATTGCAAGAAATTTATGGATTTCAACATCAATGGTCCATAATATCATCAAAAGGTTCAGAGAATCTGAAAAAATCCATAAATCATTCCACATTCCGGAAACCAACATTGAATGACCGTGACCTTCGATCCCTCAAACAGCACCTTATCAAAAACAGACATTAATCTCTAAAGGATATCATCACATGGGCTTAGGAACACTTCAGAAAACCACTGTCACTAAATACAGTTTGTCACTACATCTACTATGAAAAGCAAAAGGCATTTATCAACAACATCCAGAAACGACGCCGGCTTCTCTGGGCCCGAGATCATCTAAGATGGACTGATGCAAAGTGGAAAAGTGTTCTGTGGTTTGACGAGTCCACATTTCAAATTGTTTTTGGAAATATTCGACATCACGTCATCTGGACCAAAGGGGAAGCGAACCATCCAGACTGTTATCGACGCAAAGTTCAAAAGCCAGCATCTGTGATGGTATGGGGGTGCATTAGTGCCCAAGGCATGGGTAACTTACACATCTGTGAAGGCACCATTAATGCTGAAAGGTACATACAGGTTTTGGAACAACTTCTAAGCGCCGTCTTTTTCGTGGACGGCCCTGCTTATTTCAGCAAGACAATGCGAAGCCACATTCAGCACATGTTACAACAGCGTGGCTTCGTTAAAAAAGAATGCGGGTACTTTCCTGGCCCGCCTGCAGTCCAGACCTGTCTCCCATTGAAAATGTGTGGCGCATTATGAAGCGTAAAATACAACAGCGGAGACCCCGGACTGTTGAACGATTAAAGCTCTACATAAAACAAGAATGGGAAAGAATTCCACTTTCAAAGCTTCAACAGTTAGTTTCCTCAGTTCCCAAACGTTTATTGAGTGTTGTTAAAAGAAAAAGTAATTGTGGAGAGGGGCGTGTCCTACGCGTCCCCTGCGGGCGGGGCATGTGCAGGAGCCGGTCACGAAGCAGCAATCAGGTGAGCAGATATCTCAGCTGGAACGAGTTATCCAATCACCTGTTCCTTTATCAGCAGCGTTGGAGATCAGGATGGGGCTGGCAACAGGAGTGTGACTGCCGGACGGCAAGCCAGCAAAAAAAGACACATGCCCATTCAGCTGAAAAGCTACAAGGACTTTACACATTCTAAAAAAATTGTAAAAATCATTAAAGATAGTAAACCACTGAGCCAGGGTGTGGTGTTTACCGTGACGCAGTGGTGAACATGCCCTTTCCCAACTACTTTGGCACATGTTGCAGCCATAAAATTCTAAGTTAATTATTATTTGCAAAAAATATAAAGTTTATGAGTTTGAACATCAAATATCTTGTCTTTGTAGCGCATTCAATTGAATATGGGTTGAAAATGATTTGCAAATCATTGTATTCCGTTTATATTTACGTCAAACACAATTTTCCAACTCAAATGGAAACGGGGTTTGTATATATATATATATATATATATATATATATATATATATATATATATATATATATATATATATATATATATATATAATATATATATATATAAATATATATATATATATATCACCGCGATAATTTTGTGTCATATGTGTCTATTAATTTTATTTTTTTAAATTACGGCGGTGATATATACATACACATATATATATATATATATATATATATATATGTCTTAATTGGATTATCCAGAGAATAGTGCTCCATACCGTGGTAGAGAGCAATATGTACGTGTAGGAAAAACCACAAGACTACTTCATCTCTACAGAACTGTTTCATGAGGGGTTCCCACAATCATCAGGAGATTTTAAAATTTAAAAATCTCCTGACGATTGAGGGAACCCCTCATGAAACAGTTCTGTAGAGATGAAGTAGTCTCGTGATTTTTCCCACACATACATATATATATATATATATATATGTATATATATATATATACATATATATATATATATATATATATATTTGTCACACCGCCATATTTTCAAAAATAAATAATAGAAACATATGAAAATATTGAAAGTGTGATTAATGTATTACTAAAAACGCCTAGGAATTGAATCACGGCATTTTTTTCTTAAAATATATGCAGACAAACACAATTTAGTTTACTTGCATTGGACAGGCCAGGAGCCAAGTCGCACATGTGGAGCCGCAGCCAGGTATTTGCTGTCAGGATGCGTTTGCGTCTGCGAAAAGCTAATGAGATAAAGTACAAACTGGAATTTATTTACAGACCGTCCACACTGTTGGAAGGGAGGAGAGAATTAGAAATGACATTTTCACTGGTGAGTCTTCCTTCCGCTTGCTCATCCCGGTGACCTAAAATGAATTGCCCGGCACAAAAAAGGGGAAATACATCATTACGGAATGGAGTTGCAACAAACGGCAGCGGCGTCTATCTAGAGGCTATTTTCTCTGCCTGGCGCACTCCTCATACAACTGTGACTAACTCATTGAGACAAGACATCTCCTGTCATGCATATTCACTAAGCATCAATCTCAATCCCTCCTTTTGATGCGGTCTCCGCACACAAAAATAGAGCTTTGTCAATACCAATGAGAATTGAAGAAAAATCCTCAGGGATGGTTTTGTGTGGTGAGTAAGCTCTGTCCCCGTTTCTGCATTTTTGTTTTTCACAGGATTCCATTTAACAATATTAGGAAAATAAAGTTGTAACATTGTTGTCTGCTCTCCAGTAGGCCAATCATCTCACTTACTAAAATTATCGACTCTTTCTTAACAAATCTATGCTCACTCATAGAAGGGGTCTAGATGGGATTATTATTATTATTATTATTTTTAACATCTGGGTTAAAAGGTAAGGTTTATTCAGGTGTACTGGAGAGGAGGCTACGCCGGATAGTCCAACCTCGGATTCAGGAGGAACAGTGTGGTTTTCATCCCGGTCGTGGAACTGTGGACCAGTTCTATACTCTCGGTAGGGTCCTATAGGGTGCATGGGAGTTTGCCCAACCAGTCTACTTGGAGAAGGCATTCGACCGTGTCCCTCGGGAAGTCCTGTGGGGAGTGCTCAGAGAGTATGGGGTATCGGACTGTCTCATTGTGGTGGTCCGCTCCCTGTATGATCAGTGTCAGAGCTTGGTCCGCATTGACGGCGGGAAGTCAGACACATTTCCAGTGAGGGTTGGACTCCGCCAAGGCTGCCCTTTGTAACAGATTCTGTTCATAACTTTTATGGACAGAATTTCCAGGCACAGTCAAGGCGTTAAGGGGTTCCGGTTTGGTGGCCGAGGGATTAGGTGTCTGCTTTTTGCAGATGATGTGGTCCTGATGGCTTCATCTGGCCGGGATCTTCAGCTCTCACTGGATCGGTTCGCAGCCGAGTGTGAAGCGACCGGAATGAGAATCAGCACCTCCAAGTCTGAGTCCATGGTTCTCGCCCGGAAAAGGGTGGAGTCCCATCTCCGCGTTGGGGAGGAGACCCTGCCCCAAGTGGAGGAGTTCAAGTACCTAGGAGTCTTGTTCACGAGTGGGGGAAGAGTGGATCGTGAGATCGACAGGCGGATCGGTGCGGCATCTTCAGTAATGTGGACACTGTATCGATCTGTTGTGGTGAAGAAGGAGCTGAGTCCGAAGGCAAAGCTCTCACTCGATCGGTTCGCAGCTGAGTGTGAAGCGACTGGGATGAGAATCAGCACCTTCAAGTCTGAGTCAATGGTTCTCGCCCGGAAAAGCGTGGGGTGCCATCTCCGGGTTGGGGAGGAGACCCTGTCCCAAGTGGAGGAGTGGATTCTTGAGATCGACAGGCGGATCGGTGCGGCGTCTTCAGTAATGCGGACGTTGTACCGATCCGTTGTGGTGAAGAAGGAGCTGAGCCGGAAGGCAAAGCTCTCAATTTACCGGTCGATCTACGTTCTCATCCTCACCTATGGTCATGAGCTTTGGGTCATGACCGAAAGGATAAGATCACGGGTACAATCGGCCGAAATTAGTTTCCTCCACCGGGTGGCGGGGCTCTCCCTTAGAGATAGGGTGAGAAGCTTTGCCATCCGAGAGGTGCTCAAAGTAAAGCCGCTGCTCCTCCACATCGACAGGAGCCAGATGAGGTGGTTCGGGCATCTGGTCAGGATGCCACCCGAACGCCTCCCTAGGGAGGTGTTTAGGGCACATCCAACCGGTAGGAGGCCACGGGGAAGACCCAGGACCCGTTGGGAAGACTATGTCTCCCGGCTGGCCTGGGAACGCCTCGGGATCCCCCGGGAAGAGCTAGATGAAGTGGCTGGCTGGGAAGTCTGGGCTTCTCTGCTTAGGCTGCTGCCCCCGCAACCTGACCTCGGATAGGCGGAAGAAGATGGATGGATATACAATTTCCAAAAATACAACCAAATGTTGAGCGGATGTTTATTTTATTTTTTTAATTCAAACCGATTCTGGACATTCAATAATCAATTTTTTGGAATACATTTTTTGGGTCATCTCCACACGTACCTTCTACGTGTATATGTACAGTGCATCCGGAAAGTATTCACAACGCTTCACTTTTTTCACATTACTGTATTTAAGACGCACTTTTTTTTTTCTCTCTCTCAAAACCTTATAGCTCGGTGAGCTAATTTACGGAATACTTCTGGTTTTGCTTACCGACCTTGAAGCAATTTTATTTGGTACATGGTGTAATAATAAGTGTGACCAGTAGATGGCAGTCAAACATAAGCGATACATGTAGACTGCAAAATGATGGCAATGTGACTCAAGTTAACAAAACCAACATTTTATATGTTCTATTGGATATATAGAACATTACACATGGCGCTCAAAAACCTATCAAAATGTTTTAGTACGACTTTGGTAAGCTATGAAGTCGCACCTCTTGATGGATTGTCGGTGCATTAAATATACAAGTATTATTATGGTGTGTGTGTATAAGGTAAGAAACATTATCTGCTGTTTTGTTTCACAATATTATGCAAAAGCAACTTATTTTTACCTTCTAGTACCTGCTGATCTGTATTTGGGATCTGCATAAATTCTGAAAATTTGTGCAAAACGGCGCTTTTGGAAGCGACTTTCAGAAAGAGGCTTGAAGATGATCTGTAAAACATAAACTATGCAACATTTTGACCAAAGAACCATTGTTACATGTTATGTAGACCACAAGGAAGTCTTTTACCGTTAGAAAAAAACATGATATTAATATGACTCCTTTAATGTGCGCTATAATCTGGTGTGCTATATATATGAAACATGATCTAAAATAGACCATTTATCGGCGGTGCACCTTATATTTCGGTGCGCACTATGGTCCGGAAAATACGGTCTGTTACAGCCTCATTCCAAAATGTAATCGGTATTTTTTGTCCTCAAAATTCTACACACAATGCCTCATAATTACAAAGAGGATGTATTTATTTTTTTCGCTCCTCTCTGAGCTGCCACCTTATTGTGGTAGAGGACTTTGTTTGTCCCGATGATCCTAGGAGCTATGTTGTCCGGGGGCTTCCATTCCCCTAGTAGGGTCTCCCAAGACAAAGCGGTCCTAGGTGGGGGATCAGACAAAGAGCAGGTCGAAGACCTCTATGAAAATGCAACAACCGGAGACTCTGATTCCCCTCGCCCGGACGCGGGTCACCTGGGCCCCCCTCTGGAGCCAGGCCCGAAGTTGGCGAGCGCCTGTTGACTGGGTCTGTCCCCAAAATGGATACATGGATGATACAGCAGAGGATTGGGAGAATGTCATGTGGTCAGATAAAACCAAAATAGAACTTTTTGGTATAAACTCAAGTTGTCGTGTTTGGAGGAAGAAGAATACTGAGTTGCATCCCAAGAACACCACACCTACTGTGAAGCATGGGGGTGGAAACATCATGCTTTGGGTCTGTTTTTCTGCTAAGGGGACAGGACAGTTGATCCTTGTTAAGGAAAGAATAAACGTGGCCATGGATCGTGAGATTTTAAGCCAAAACCTCCTTCCATCAGTGAGAGCTTTGAATGGTTGACCAAATACTTATTTTCCACCATAATTTACAAATAAATTCTTTAAAATTCCTACAATGTGAATTCCAGGATTTTTTTTCCCATTCTGTCTCTCACAGTTGAAGTGTACCTATGATGAAAATTACAGACCTCTGTCATCATTTAAAGTGGGAGAACTTGCACAATCGGTGGCTGACTAAATACTTTTTTGCCCCACTGTACTTGTGGGTGTTCCATTCAGTAAAAAACTGTAAAATTCCATTCCGTTTTTTTGAGGTGGTCTGTCATAACGTTTTTAGAACTCTATCGGACATTGTCACTTTTGGTATTTAGTGTTCCTGAAAAAAAGGACCCAAACACAGACTGTACAGCAGATTTTTTTTTTACTGCTAAATGTGTATATATAATTTATACACACATACACCTTGACCCCCCAGACACACTTTTTTCTCTCAATGTGGCCTCCAATGCAAAATTTTTGCACAGTAAGATTCTAATCCGATTAAATAAGTGTTGTTCATGCACACGTGGCTATTGTTTTAGCCACATTGTGCAAGAATACCCTTCCTCTTTCTTACACGATTTGTTTGTGTGCAAATGTTTACTAAGGTAAATGCTAAAAAGCAATTTTAAAAAATCATACAGAAAATAAATGTATAAGACAGTATATTGTGACGATCAGTAAAAACTTCCCGTCAGTGCTCTTATTTTGTTACATTTCCTGTTTGTTCCGCGGAGCACTGTTTTTTCCTCACTTGCTGTTGATTGGCAGCCGGTCCACCACACCTAATGCCAATCAGCATATGTTCTATTTAAGCCTCGTCTGGAGCACTCCTCAGGGCTCGAAGATGGCTTTATGTTTTGGAACGTTTGTATCCAAGGATGATTCTTTTTCTGTTACATGAGATTAAAGGCCTACTGAAACCCACTACTACCGACCACGCAGTCTGATACTTTATATATCAATGATGAAATCTTAACATTGCTACACATGCCAATACGGCTGGGTTAGTTTACTAAATTGCAATTTTAAATTTCCTGGGGAGTCTCCTGATGAAAACGTCGCAGAATGGCACAGAGACATGGCACAGGGATGTACGGATATCCTGCAGATGCATTTCCAACGATAAAGTCAACAAGATCACAAAGGTGAGTTTTGTTGATGTTATTGACTTATGTGCTAATCAGACATATTTGGTCGCGGCATGACTGCCAGCTAATCGATGCTAACATGCTATTTAGGCTAGCTGTATGTCCCTTTGTAGCTATATTTGCATCCAGCGTTTCCCTCCACCCACATTTAATGCCAAACAGACACTTACCAATCGACAGATTTAAGTTCCGATCGTTTGGTCTGCACATTTTACCGGTGATGCTAAGGCAGACATGGCCGAATAGCCTCAATAGCTATTCGCTCAATAGCTTCAGTTTCTTCTTCAATTTCGTTTTCGCTATCTGCCTCCATACTTCAACCATTCGTTTCAATACATACGTAATCTGTTGAATCGATTCAGCCGCTGAAATCCGAGTCTGATTCCGAGCTAATGTCGCTTTATCTTGCTGTGCTATCAGCCATGTTATGTTTGTTTGTATTGGCATCACTGGATGACGTCACAGGAAAAAGGACGGTGGCTTCACAGATAGCGAAAATCAGGCACTTTAAAGCCTTTTTTTGGGATATTCCATGATGGGTAAAATTTAGAAAAAAACTTTGAAAAATAAAATAAGCCACTGGGAACTGATTTTTATTGGTTTTAACCCTTCTGAAATTGTGATAATGTTCCCCTTTAACCAGGACCCATCAGGAGCAAGGGGGAAGTGTCTTGCTCAAGGACACAACGGATGTGACTAGGTTGGCAGAAGCTGGGGATCGAACCAGGAACCCTCAGGTTGCCGGCACGGCCACTCTCCCAACTGCGCCACGCTCTCCCCAAAAATGTATTGATGCATTCCGGATATACTGGTGGTGTACCTGTATGCCCATAACCATGGTTCCATACGTACCTTAGTTTTACAGTTGGAGTCATTTTTTGCTTCTGTGAGAGAAAAAAATTGCTAAACTGCTGAGTTTCAATGAAATCTGCAAACCACTCACTGGCAGCTAATTCTCTAAGTATTAAACAAAAAAATACACATATAGCAAACAGAAGGACTTTTGTGCATCAAAAGATGCCTCTGTTTTGACGTCTCGGCTTTGCTATAGGCGACAAATGATGGATTTTATTTTTATTTTTAAAAAACTGGGGACCAGTAAAAAAAAAAAACGAGCTGTAAGCTGTAAACAGCCGGCGGCCCGCGCTTTTTTCTTTATGGGATAGTGTAAATGTCACCCACCTGGTCATCTTGATATATATTTTTGCAAATTAAAGACCTTATTGCCTGAAATGCAGCATTAATAGTTCCAGCTTGTACCGGCATTCCTAGTGCGCTGCTTTCGTCTTTTCTACCATTTATGTATTTTAACTAGGAATGCGAAATGAACCCGGTGAAAAAAAACGACATTTTAAAGCCGGAAGAGTGTACGAACAGTACAAAAACAGAAATAAAGCAGAACACGATTCCCCGGGTTTTCTGATTGGATTGACCTCTGAATTGACTTGAAGTTGAGTAGATACATGAGCACTGTAGCAGTCGGGTAAGTGACGTGCCTACAGGACGAGTTTTGGTGACTTCTACACCCAAAACAAAAATGGTTTGAATTGACTCTGGAAAAAAAGAAAAGAAAAGTAGATTGCAGAAAATTGGACTATTAACAGCAACTGGACAACAAACCATGAATTTACTTTGCAATCTGGCAGGAATATAACCTGCGTCACTTTCTGACGAAACATCCACATTTCGATCAGATGGCGTACGTCCAGCCCCTTCGTCCTTGGGGTCTTGAAATTGTTCTTTATTAAGTAGTTGAATAGACTTGTGTGGAGGGGGGGCGTGGCCTGCGAGCCTGTAGCGAAGCGGGTTGTGCCAGGATCGGCCTCGGAATCAGCAACAGGTGCCTAGACGGCCCACCTGGGCCTTGTTTCTAATCACCTGTTGCTGATTTCGAGGCCGGTCCTTGCACACCTCGTTTCGCTGCAGGCCACGCCCCCCTCCACACCCTGCTTTAGCCCCTCGGTCGCTGTAACCAGGTGGCTCAAAATGATTAAAATTATTTGGTCTCCCAATTTATTAATCATCTTTTTAATTTCCAATTCTCAGCTTGTTATTCTTTGCTGTCACATGGTCAGTTAGACTTCTGTTGAAGTGAACAAACCATGTACTCTTTTGTTGATTCACTACTTTACATGCAAAATAGGTTTTAATATCTAAATAACTGGATTTCAATACGCTGCGATGGGTCAATTGCTATTAACTATCTGTCAATTAGCTGGGGACACCCTCCAACTACCTCAAGGGTCCCCCACACCCCCCATATGTATTTATTTAGTTTCCCTTTTCTTTGGCCAACCCCTTTAATGGTATTCATTCAGCATCTATCTACACTATATTGGCAAAAGTATTTGGCCACCCATCCAAATGATCAGAATCAGATGTCCTAATCACTTGGCCCGGCCACAGGTGCATACAATCAAGCACTTAGGCATGGAGACTGTTTCTACAAAATATGAGAAATAATGGGCCGTTTTCAGTGATTTCCAGCGTGGAACTGTCATAGGATGCCACCTGTAAAAAAAAAAAAAAAATTTTCTCGCTCCTAAATATTCCAAAGTCAACTGTCGGCTTTTTTTATTCAAAAAAACGGAAGAGTTTGGGAACAACAGCAACTCAGCCACAAAGTGGTAGGCCACATAAACAGACAACAGAGGGGTCAGCGGATGTGCACCAGTGCAAAAAGCAAGGTCCATAATGACATGGATGACTGGCTCTGGTGTGGATGAACTTGACTGGCCTGCACAGAGTCCTGACCTGCACCCCATATAACCCTTTTGGGATGAATTAGATCGGAGACTGAGAGCTAGGCTTTCTCGACCAACATCAGTGTGTGACCTCACCAATGCGCTTTTGGAAGAATGGTGTACAATTCCTATAAACACACTCGGCAACCTTGTGGACAGCCTTCCCAGAAGAGTTGAAGCTGTAATAGCTGCAAAAGGTGGACCCACATCATATTGGACCCTATGGCTTGGGAATGGGATGGCACTTTAAGTTCATATGTGAGTCAAGGCAGGTGACCAAATACTTTTGGCAATATAATGTAAATCTTGACAAAAAAAAAAAAGACCTGTGGGTAATTTGGGAAGAGTTTTTTCTGTTCCTCCTCTCCAAGGTTCTCATAGTCATCATTGTCACCGACGTCCCACTGGGTGTGAGTTTTCCTTGCCCTTATGTGGGCCTACCGAGAATGTCGTAGTGGTTTGTGCAGTCCTTTGAGACACTAATGATTTAGGGCTATATAAGTAAACATTGATTGATTGATTGATTGGTTTATGTGTTCATGAACTCAACTCACCTTAATGTGTCTTCCTAAATTTGTTTTTCATGTCTTCAATGAAGACAGCAGTTGTGATTTTGGTTTACCCCTAATACACCAACTTGTGAACCATTTTAGAGTCTCCAATTAGCAGAAGTGTGGACTCGAGTCACATGACCTGACAAACTGTAAAGAGAATTGCAACTCAACTTGGACTTTATCATCAATGACTTGTGACTTCACTTGGACTTGAGTCTTTCGACCTGACAAGACTTGCTACTTTCCGCAAAACCCAAAGATTAAACAGTTATTCAGGAGCGCTCTCTATATGTTATTGTGTTCGTGTGAGTCTGTCAGCGTGTGTGCTGTCAGTACAACAAATTACATCCACATTGTTTTCATCCCACGGCATTCATCCAATCAAATTGCAGGACAACCAACGAAGACGAGCTGTCAAACAATGCGCCAGTGAGAAAGAATTATACCATTGTGACAGTCCCCTGCTGTCGTGCGGGTTCTCAACCCACCAAGGAAGGACATTGTTGCGCAGGTTGGATTTTTTTTATTTTTCAATAATTAAAAGTCTCTACGGGTTGCTTTTCAGCCTTGGCGTGTCCTGCTTCCTCTGCCGCTCCGCCTTTTCTGTCGCGTGCATCTTCAATTTCCTGTGGCTCTTTCTCGCTCTCGTTCAGCATCGCCTTCCTTTTGGCTCCTTTTATCGCCGTCTCTCTCTCCGGCGTTTACGGCCGCTGCCCTTTTATACAGTGCGAGAGGAGATTTCAATTGTGCCCAGCTGGGCGACCCACGCACCTGATAATATTTGCATTGTTGGTTCCGGCACGCCCTGACTCGTCGCCATCTTGGGCTGGGCTACGGTGTGCCCTGCCTCGCTGTCGGACTGCCGGCTCTGCCCCTCCACAACCATATAGTATAAATACCATATAGCAATTATTATAGTTTTGTTTGGGTATAAAAACTACGAGGTGGTCAACAAAAAAGGAATTGCAGTGTGCAAAACATGCGGTTCGAAGAGTACAGATGGAGATGCAACTACTTCCAACTTCGTTCGACATTTGAAGTTGCACAAAGTGTTACGCTTGTGTGGCATTGTAATGCAGGATTCGGTCCTCCGTGGATGCGTCAGCAAGAACACAGCAAAAAGGTAAGAACTAAGGGATTTATTAAACACAAGGAGCTATGAACAAAAACACTGATACAAATAGAAAAAGCAAATAAAAGCGCTAGCATGGAAAGCTAGGACAAACAAACTGAAACCCAAGGGCACACAAAAGGAAATACAAAACAACTAGCGTGAAAGCTAGGAATAAAAATAAAGCTTAGCGTGAGAGCTAGCGAAAACGAGAGTGAGAGACAAGTCGTAAACAGATGTATGTGAACAAACTAAGATCCGACAATCAGTGAACAGAAAACGCTGGCTTATAAACAGGTGGTGATTAGTAAAGACAGGTGTGCTGGAAAAGAGAGTAGCAGCTGAAACTAATGAGTGACCATGGAAACGAACGAAACAGGAACTAAGTATGTCAAACCGCAGAGTGATATAAAAATGGAACAAAAACAACAATATGGTGATGATCCGACCATCGGATCACAACAGTATCCCCCCCCAAAAGAGACAGATACCAGATGTCCAAAAAAAATACAACAAAGAATGCAAAGAAAAAACTAGAACCCCCTCCCCACAACAAGAAAATCCGCAGAAGAAGGGAGGGCGGAGGGAGGTCACGGCGGAGGGTCACCAGGTCGCGTGTCCCCGAATCCACCGAGGAATAGCAATGTGGCGGCGGCGGATGGAACGCCGCTGCCGAAAAAGTTTTGGCGGCCGACCTTGAAAAGGCCACATCAGTGGCCGCCTTGCAGGATGAGGTGCACGGCGAGGCGGACGACCTCGCAGAGGCCAAACCTGTGGCAGACGTGGAGGAGGCTTGGCAGCAGCAGACGAAGGTGCGGGGGCTGCAGCCGAAGCAGGTGCAGAGGCCGGCGGAGGAGCAGGCGCAGGCTTCAGCCGAGGAGCAGGTGCAGAGGCCGGCGGAGGAGCAGGCGCAGGCTTCAGCCGAGGAGCAGGCGCAGGCTTCAGTCGAGGAGCAGGCGCTGGCTTCAGCCGAGGAGCAGGCGCTGGCTTCAGCCGAGGAGCAGGCGCTGGCTTCAGCCGAGGAGCAGGCGCTGGCTTCAGCCGAGGAGCAGGCGCTGGCTTCAGCCGAGGAGCAGGCGCTGGCTTCAGCCGAGGAGCAGGCGCTGGCTTCAGCCGAGGAGGAGGCGTTGGCTTCAGCCGAGGAGGAGGCGTTGGCTGCAGCCGAGGTGCAGGTGCTGCAGCCGAAGAAGGCGGCGTCGTGGAGTCTGGCGTAGTCGTCGCCGTCGTGGAGGTCGGCGTAGTCGTCGCCGTCGTGGAAGAAGGCGTAGTAGTCGGCGTGGAAACCGCAGTTGTCGACGCAGGTGTTGGAGTGGGTTCCAACTTAAGAGCTGGTGCGAACTCCAGCTTTGGAGCTGGTGCTGGAGTGGGCTCCAGCTCTGGAGCTGGTGATAGAGTGGGCTCCAGCTTTGGAGCTAATGCTGGACTGGGTTCCAGCTTTAAGGCTGGTGCTGGAGTGGGTTCCAGCTTAGGAACAGGTGCTGGTGCGAGGACCAGGAAAGAGTCGATTGCTGGCGTGAGAACCAGACTAGGATTCGGTGCTGGTGTGTGAACCAGGCGAGAGACCGAAGCTGGTGTGGGAACAAGGTTAGGAACCTCTTCTGGTGTGAAAACCAGGCGAGAGTCTACTTTTGGTGTAAAAACCAGGTTAGGGACAGTGCCGAACATCGGTGGTGGAGGACGTGCTGGAGGTAATGACCTCGCAAGTCTGAACACCGGTGGAGGAGGTCTACTTGGTCGTTGTGATTTGACCGGGGGAAACACAGGTGGAGGAGGTCTACAAGGCCGTTGAGACTTGGCCGGGGGAAAAACAGGTGGAGGAGGTCTACAAGGCCGTTGAGACTTGGCCGGGGGAAACACAGGTGGAGGAGGTCTACGAGGAAGAGCTAAGCGGAATACAGGTGGCGGCGGCCTAGGAGGAGCTAGCGGTTTAACGGGCCGAAAAACAGGTAAGGGTGGCCTCATAGGAGGTTGCGGTTTGACAGTTTTAAGAAATGGTAGCGTCTGCGCTACCTCCGCAACACAGCTATAGGCCATAGCCCCCCCCTCCAGACGGGAATCCCAGACCCGTTCCCTGTGGTCAGGGACTGACCATAAGGGAGGGTGGTGGGAGGTTTGGAGGCGGGCAGACTCCTCCCCTCTATATTGTCCAGAGTGTCCCTTTGAAAAGGGAGAAAAAACCTTGGACTTGGGCTGGGAATGAGGTTTTACAGGTGGAGTTGAAAAAGCAGATGGTTGGGATTTACCAGAATAATAAAAAGCAAAAATGTCCTGGAAATTCTGTATTTTATTATTAATGTTATTGTCATTTGAAAATGGATGAGAAAGAGAATCTTCCAAAAAAAATTCCTCATTGATGATGTCATCAACGGAGGACGGGTTTGCGTTACCGGGAGGCGTCGACGAAATGACGTCATCTGCGCGGGACACAAGTTGAGAATTTGCCCAGTCGGTAAAACTGTTAGCAAAGTGTGTTATTGGGTCCCCAAACAATGGTGTAGGGGTTTTGTATGCGGACTGTAGGTTGCTGTGTTTATGAGGAGGGAGGCATGGAGTGGGAAAGTCACTGTCACGGGACGAAGCCATCGTTCGCGGCTTCCGCCTACGCGGACGAGCGCGAGCGCTGCGGGAGGGAAACTCACCGGACCGGGAAACATCGATGGGGATCAGGGTTCCATCCGGACCCCACATGATACTTTCATCCGGGTTGCATCGGAGAGTCTCTGCCTCCATCGCCCGAAACACAATCCATGTACCTTCATCGAAGGCGTCCTCGTGGTTGCCAGACGCGAAGGAACCATTCTTTGGTTGGATCTTACTGTTACGCTTGTGTGGCATTGTAATGCAGGATTCGGTCCTCCGTGGATGCGTCAGCAAGAACACAGCAAAAAGGTAAGAACTAAGGGATTTATTAAACACAAGGAGCTATGAACAAAAACACTGATACAAATAGAAAAAGCAAATAAAAGCGCTAGCATGGAAAGCTAGGACAAACAAACTGAAACCCAAGGGCACACAAAAGGAAATACAAAACAACTAGCGTGAAAGCTAGGAATAAAAATAAAGCTTAGCGTGAGAGCTAGCGAAAACGAGAGTGAGAGACAAGTCGTAAACAGATGTATGTGAACAAACTAAGATCCGACAATCAGTGAACAGAAAACGCTGGCTTATAAACAGGTGGTGATTAGTAAAGACAGGTGTGCTGGAAAAGAGAGTAGCAGCTGAAACTAATGAGTGACCATGGAAACGAACGAAACAGGAACTAAGTATGTCAAACCGCAGAGTGATATAAAAATGGAACAAAAACAACAATATGGTGATGATCCGACCATCGGATCACAACACAAAGAACAAAATGTTTGAATGTAAGCTAATGTTTATTGGCGAAGTAACGGAACTTTTATTTTCCGTGTAGTTAAATCAGTGAGTAAACTCACTGCTAACGTTATAACGTTATTGCAAATATGTTACGTCCACTGCAGTTCGCTACCTTTTTCATACTTTTTGTCAAATGATTTTTATTAAGCAGGTTTGCATGAGGTACTTACACATAATGTTACGTTAGTCAATGTATCACACACAGTAATGTTAGACAATGTATCACAGACAGTAACCTAACGTTAGTCCTTGTAACACACACAGTATCATGACGTTAGACGGCGGTCAGCAGAACCGCATATTTTAGCCACCTACAAAAAGACAAAATAGTCAAATAAAGGTCAGTTAAAATGTACACTATATTAAGAATATGAGTACATATTGCATAGGGCCCTGACATATAACAAGTACAACTCTGTTCATTATGTTCATGTATTTTGTTATGTTTTTCTTGTGTATGCACATATAAACACGCATACAGTATGGGATAAGATCAATGAGATAAGGTAAGAACAGGATAGAAACTGCTGTGGAATTAGTTACAATGCAATATGCCATGGAAATACAATGTTAAAGGCCTACTAAAACCCACTGCTACCGACCACGCAGTCTGATAGTTTATATATCAATGACGAAATCTTAACATTGCAACACATGCCAATACGACCGGTTTAGTTTACTAAATTGCAATTTTAAATTGCGTGCGGAAGTATCATGCTAAAACGTTGCGGTATGATAACGCATGCGCGTGACGTCACGCATTGTAGAGGACATTTTGTTCCAGCACCGTTCACAGCTATACGTCGTCTTTTTTTATCGCATAATTCCACAGTGTTATGGACATCTGTGTTGTTGAATCTTTTGCAATTTGTTCAATTAATAATGGAGACGTCAAAGAAGAAAGATGTTAGTGGGAAGCGGTGTAATGTGGCCGCCTTCAGCAACACAAACACAGCCGGTAATTCCTTGTTTACATTCCCGAAATATGACGGTGAAGCTTTACTATGGCAGAGAGTGGTCAAGCGAACAAGGTTCCCTACTACATGTCAACCGGCAGGTTTCGGTGAGAAAATGGTGGTAATAAGTCGGCTCATACCGTAGACATGAGCGGAGAGCTTGCGTCGTTCCTCCTGCACCTGTCAAAGAGGCAGCTGTGGACTCTCTTGCCTCCTCCCACCGGCCGCCCCCGACCGTCGGATGCTTCCACCGTGGAGGAGGGAAAAAAATAAAAATCTCAACCCTGCCTGATCGGCTGCCTTTGCCTCGTCGAGAAACGTGGCTTCCCTCTGTGGCAGTGGCGGTCAGCACACCAGTGGCCACACCCCTGCGACTTTCAGGTTGTACAAGAACAACCATATATCACTAAAACACTAGTAACACAATAAGCAGATAAGGGATTTTCCAGAATTATTCTAGTAAATTTGTCTAAAAACATCTGAATCACTCTGCCGTCTATTTTTTTGTTTTGTTTTTCTAGTCCTTCACTCTCACTTTCCTCATCCACAAATCTTTAATCCTCACTCAAATTAATGGGGAAATCGTCACGTTCTCGGTCCTAATCGCTCTCGCTGCTGGTGACCATGATTGTAAACAATGTTCAGATGTGAGGAGCTCCACAACCACTGACGTCTCGAGCACATCGTCTGCTAGTTCCGGTACAGGCAAGGCTTTTTTATTAGCGACCAAAAGTTGCGAACTTTATCGTCAATGTTCTCTACTAAAGTGTGACACATAGAATGGACCTGCTATCCCCGTTTGAATAAGAAAATTTCATTTCAGTAGACCTTTAACACTTCTGGGCAAATAAGTCCAGTTGCACTTGTTTTTTGATATGTGTTTATTCTGTAAAGCAGGGGTCTCAAACTCAATGTACCTGGGGGCCACTGGATGCAGAGTCTGGGTGAGGCTGGGCCGTTGGAAAAGATGGCTTCAAAAAAAATGCTGCATACTCCTCAGCATGTCTAGTTGTATGATGACTTTTCAAATTGTATCCCTTGTGCACCGCAACTTTCTCTGTGCAAATAAGACACGTCGGGGTGCCCCTGTCTCAACAAAGAAATATTACATCTCCCACTTTTCCCGGAATTGTATTTGCTCATCATGAACCTTTTCTTCACTGCAGGCTTTGAAAAAGACATTTTTGGGGTTGTGGAATATATCTGTATATATATTTGTATATATTTTTAGCCGACACACGGAGAATAATGTTATTCCCGTAATGTGTGTCGTTCCGCATTCCCTCCCTACAGCAACACGGCGGACGGCGGATAATAGCCGGGAAAGTACCTGGATAGGGAGCGCAAAAAAATAACATCATCCGGAGTGTTATCCGGTGTCATATAGAAATAATCAAACTTTCATGTCTGATCATGTTTTTTTTTGGCCATGTGCTGTCTGATCTTTGGACTCTTTAAGTTCCTGTTTTTTTTCACTCCCTTGTTTTGTTGCCAAGGTTGCAAATTGTGTGCACCCGTCTCTGATTAGTGCTTGCCCGCTCACCTGCTTCCCAAAACACTAATCAGAGGCAGTATTTAAGCTTGTCTTCGCCAGTCAGTCGCCCTGGCATTGTGATCTTTTCTTGCTTTATGCTGACTTGTTTCATGCTTTGCCACAGTTTCGTGCTTCATGCCATGCCAAGTAAGTTTTGTTTGATTTATGTTAATGGTCTGTTTATGCATTAGTTTTGTTCCTTAGCCCAAGTTGTGCCTTTGCTCTGAGCGCTTTTTGTTCGCATCTTTTTTTTAGTTAAAATTAAATTCTGTCACGATGGGGGTGTCGCAGCTTGCTGCAGGGTTGTTCTCCCAGGAAGGAAGACGGACTACTCGGGACATGGCGTTTAGGTAAAAACATGATTTAATTTTAACTAAAAAAAGGTACAAACAAAAAGCGCTCACAGTGTGAGCGTGAGAAAATTGTTGAACTGTTTAAGAACATTTCTCAACCAGTTATTGGAAGGACTTTAGGGATTTCACCATCTACGGTCCATAATATCATTAAAAGGTTCAGAGAATCTGGAGAAATCACTGCACGTAAGCGTCAATGCCTGTGACCGTTGATCCTTCCAGCCGTACTGGATCAAAAACAGACATCAGTGTGTAAAGGATATCACCACATGGGCTCAGGAACCCTTCAGAAAACCCCTTTCAGTAACTATAGTTTGTCGCTACATCTGGAAGTCCAAGTTAAAACTCAAGTATGCAAAGCGTAAGCCATTTATCAACAACACCCAGAAACGCCGCCGGTAACTGAAACTAAAATCACTCCAATGGTTTCTGAAATTAGTGGTTTTGCACTTGTCAGTCAATTGGGTGATTCAAGGGACTGTGTCACAGCAGCTCTGAGAGAATCAGACTTCGAAACAAAAGCAGAGAACAAGTTTGTTTACAAAAAGAGCCGGCGTAACAAAAGGACAGGGAAGCAAAATATGTTTTTTTTGTGTGTTAACAAAATGTGTGTAACCTACTGAAGACATACATGTAAAGGGTCTTCCTTTTTGATGGAATTTGAGGCCTGCAACATGTTTAAAAAAAGCTTGCACAATTGGCAAAAAGGACTGAGAAAGTCGAGGAATGCTCATCAAACACTTATTCGGAACATCCCACAGGTGAACAGGCTAATTGGGAACAGGTGGGTGCCATGATTGGGTATAAAAGCAGCTTGCATTAAATGTTCAGTCATTCACAAACACGGATGGGGAGAGGGTCACCACTTTGTGAACAAATGCGTGAGCAAATTGTCGAACTGTTTAAGAACATTTTTCAACCAGCCATTGCAAGGACTTTAAGGATTTCACCGTCCACGGTCTGTAATATCATTAAAAGGTTCAGAGAATCTGGAAAAATCACTGCACGTAAGCGTCAATGCCTGTGACCGTTGATCCTTCCAGCTGTACTGGATCAAAAACAGACATCATCGTGTCAAGGATATCACCACATGGGCTCAGGAACCCTTCAGAAAACCCCTTTCAGTAACTATAGTTTGTCGCTACATCTGTAAGTGCAAGTTAAAACTCTCGTATGCAAAACAAAAGCCATTTATCAACAACACCCAGAAACGCCGCCGGTAACTTAAACTAAAATCATTCCAATGGTTTCTGAAATTAGAGGCTTTGCACTTGTCGGTCATTTGGGTGATTCAAGGGACTGTGTCACAGCAGCTCTGAGACAATCAGACTTTAAAACAAAAGCAGAGAACAAGTTTGTTTACAAAAGGAGCCGGCGTGACACAACGGGACGGAGAAGCACAATATGTATTTTTGCGTGTTAACAAATTGTGTGTTACCTACTAAAGACATACGTGTAAAGAGTCCTCCTTTTTGCTGGAATTTGATCCCTGCAACATGTTTCAAAAAATCTGTCACAAGTAGCAAAAAAACTGAGAAAGTCAAGGAATGTTAATCAAACACTAATTCGGAACATCCCACCGGTGAACAGGCTCATTGGGAACAGGTTTGTGCCATGATAGGGTATTTCACATTCTATGGTTCGTAATATCATTAAAAGGTTCAAAGAATATGGAGAAATCACTGCACATAAGCGTCAATGCCTGTGACCGTTGATTCCTCCAGCCGTGCGTGTAAAGGATATCACCACATGGGCTCAGGAACACTCTAGAAAACCACTGTCAATAACTATAGTTTGTTGCTACATCTTTAAGTGCAAGTTAAAACTCTAGTATGCAAAGCAAAAGCCATTTATCAACAACACCCAGAAACGCCCCCGGTAACTGAAACTAAAATCATTCCAATGCTCTCTTAAATTAGTGGCTTTGCACTTGTCAGTCATTTGGGTGATTCAAGGGCCTGTGTCACAACAGCTCTCAGAGAATCAGACTTCGAAACAAAAGCAGAGAACAAGTTTGTTTACAAAAGGAGCCGGCGTGACAAAACGGGACGGAAAAGCACAATATGTATTTTTGCGTGTTAACAAAATGTGTGTAACCTACTAAAGACATACGTGTAAAGAGTCCTCCTTTTTGCTGGAATTTGATGCCTGCAACATGTTTCAAAAAATCTGTCACGAGTAGCAAAAAAACTGAGAAAGTCGAGGAATGTTAATCAAACACTTATTCGAAACATCCCACAGGTGAACAGGCTCGTTGGGAACAGGTTTGTGCCATGATTGGGTATTTCACATTCTATGGTTCGTAATATCATTAAAAGGTTCAAAGAATCTGGAGAAATCACTGCATGTAAGCGTCAATGCCTGTGACCGTTGATCCCTGCAGCCGTGTGTGTAAAGGATATCACCACATGGGCTCAGGAACCCTTCAGAAAACCCCTTTCAGTAACTATACTTTGTCGCTACATCTGTAAGTGCAAGTTAAAACTCTCGTATGCAAAGCAAAAGCCATTTATCAACAACACCCAGAAACGCTGCAGGTAACTGAAACTAAAATCATTCCAATGGTTTCTGAAATTAGTGGCTTTGCACTTGTCAGTCATTTGGGTGATTCAAGGGCCTGTGTCACAACAGCTCTATGAGAATCAGACTTCGAAACAAAAGCAGAGAACAAGTTTGTTTACAAAAGGAGCCGGCGTGACAAAACGGGACGGAAAAGCACAATATGTATTTTTGCGTGTTAACAAAATGTGTGTAACCTACTAAAGACATACGTGTAAAGAGTCCTCCTTTTTGCTGGAATTTGATGCCTGCAACATGTTTCAAAAAATCTGTCACGAGTAGCAAAAAAACTGAGAAAGTCGAGGAATGTTAATCAAACACTTATTCGAAACATCCCACAGGTGAACAGGCTCGTTGGGAACAGGTTTGTGCCATGATTGGGTATTTCACATTCTATGGTTCGTAATATCATTAAAAGGTTCAAAGAATCTGGAGAAATCACTGCATGTAAGCGTCAATGCCTGTGACCGTTGATCCCTGCAGCCGTGTGTGTAAAGGATATCACCACATGGGCTCAGGAACCCTTCAGAAAACCCCTTTCAGTAACTATAGTTTGTCGCTACATCTGTAAGTGCAAGTTAAAACTGTAGTATGCAAAGCGAAAGCCATTTATCAACAACACCCAGAAACGCCGCCGGTAACTGAAACTAAAATCATTCCAATGGTTTCTGAAATTAGTGGCTTTGCACTTGTCAGTCATTTGGGTGATTCAAGGGCCTGTGTCACAACAGCTCTATGAGAATCAGACTTCGATACAAAAGCAGAGAACAAGTTTGTTGACAAAAGGAGCCGGCGTGACAAAACGAGACGGAGAAGCACAATATGTATTTTTGCGTGTTAACAAAATCTGTGTGACTTACGAGTAAAGGGTCCTCCTTTTTGCTGGAATTCGATGCCTGCAACATGTTTCAAAAAATCTGTCACAAGTAGCAAAAAAACTGAGAAAGTCAAGGAATGTTAATCAAACACTTATTCAAAACATCTTACAGGTGAACAGGCTCATTGGGAACAGGTTTGTGCCATGATTGGGTATTTCACATTCTATGGTTCGTAATATCATTAAATGGTTCAAAGAATCTGGGGAAATCACTGCATGTAAGCGTCAATGCCTGTGACCGTTGATCCCTGCAGCCGTGTGTGTAAAGGATATCACCACATGGGCTCAGGAACCCTTCAGAAAACCCCTTTCAGTAACTATAGTTTGTCGCTACATCTGTAAGTGCAAGTTAAAACTCTCGTATGCAAAGCAAAAGCCATTTATCAACAACACCCAGAAACGCTGCCGGTAACTGAAACTAAAATCATTCCAATGGTTTCTGAAATTAGTGGCTTTGCACTTGTCAGTCATTTGGGTGATTCAAGGGCCTGTGTCACAACAGCTCTAAGATAATCAGACATCGAAACAAAAGCAGATAACAAGTTTCTTTACAAAAGGAGCCGGCGTGACAAAACGGGACGGAGAAGCACAATATGTATTTTTGCGTGTTAACAAAATCTGTGTAACCTACTAAAGACATACGTGTAAAGGGTCCTCCTTTTTGCTGGAATTTGATGCCTGGAACATGTTTCAAAAAATCTGTCGCAAGTTGCAAAAAAACTGAGAAAGTCAAGGAATGCTCATCAAACACTTATTCGGAACAACCCACAGCTAAACAGGCTAATTGGGAACAGGTTTGTGCCATGATTGGGTATTTCTCATTCTATGGTTCGTAATATCATTAAAAGGTTCAAAGAATCTGGAGAAATCACTGCACGTAAGCGTCAATGCCTGTGACCGTTGATCCCTCCAGCTGTGTGTGTAAAGGAAATCACCACATGGGCTCAGGAACACTCTAGAAAACCACTGTCAATAACTATAGTTTGTTGCTACATCTGTAAGTGCAAGTTAAAACTCTCGTATGCAAAGCAAAAGCCATTTATCAACAACACCCAGAAACGCCGCCGGTAACTGAAACTAAAATCATTCCAATGGTTTCTGAAATTAGTGGCTTTGCACTTGTCAGTTATTTGGGTGATTCAAGGGCCTGTGTCACAACAGCTCTGAGAGAATCACACTTCGAAACAAAAGCAGAGAACAAGTTTCTTTACAATAGGAGCCGGCGTGACAAAACGGGACGGAGAAGCACAATATGTATTTTTGCGTGTTAACAAAATGTGTGTAACCTACTAAAGATATACGTGTAAAGAGTCCTCCTTTTTGCTGGAATTTGATGCCTGCAACATGTTTCAAAAAATCTGTCACAAGTATCAAAAAAACTGAAAAAGTTGAGGAATGTTAATCAAACACTTATTCGAAACATCCCACAGGTGAACAGGCTCATTGGGAACAGGTTTGTGCCATGATTGGGTATTTCACATTCTATGGTTCGTAATATCATTAAATGGTTCAAAGAATCTGGGGAAATCACTGCATGTAAGCGTCAATGCCTGTGACCGTTGATCCCTGCAGCCGTGTGTGTAAAGGATATCACCACATGGGCTCAGGAACCCTTCAGAAAACCCCTTTCAGTAACTATAGTTTGTCGCTACATCTGTAAGTGCAAGTTAAAACTCTCGTATGCAAAGCAAAAGCCATTTATCAACAACACCCAGAAACGCTACCGGTAACTGAAACTAAAATCATTCCAATGGTTTCTGAAATTAGTGGCTTTGCACTTGTCAGTCATTTGGGTGATTCAAGGGCCTGTGTCACAACAGCTCTAAGAGAATCAGACATCGAAACAAAAGCAGATAACAAGTTTCTTTACAAAAGGAGCCGGCGTGACAAAACGGGACGGAGAAGCACAATATGTATTTTTGCGTGTTAACAAAATCTGTGTGACTTACGAGTAAAGGGTCCTCCTTTTTGCTGCATGTACCGCTAATTATTGACAGAAAATGACTAAAACCCGGTAAGGCATATCAAGACTGGTCAATGGACTCCTCAATGACTGACAGTGTCTGTAACACAAAGACAAGCAAGGCACAGAAGCAATAGCCTTTTAATAATACTTGACAGAAGTGATCACGTTTAGTTGAAACGAGACATCTTGTCACATATTTTTAAAGTGCTAAATGTCAAAAATGTTGACGTCCTTTTATGGCAGAACTTTTGCATTGACCATTTTTTCATGGTGATACAACGGTCCCTGCAGTCTTTGTACGACTGCTCAGCAAGAGCCTCTGGAGGCTTGCCTTCCCCTTTGACAAATTATGAAATGATGTAGTCAGCGCCATCGGGGAGTAACTTATATATTGCTGCTGGCCTTTGCCTCTAAACCAGACACGGTCCAACATCACCGACGAGGAAGCTTTCTTCCCGCATAACCAATTTGCCCCGAGATGTCTGGAAAGATTCAGATGGTTGTAAAAAATAACATAGGAGCAGTTCATTTGGCCTCAGATTATATATTCGTGCTTGAGGGCAGGTTTTATTTGTCTGCCTTCTCATCCTTGTAACAGCAGTTTTTCTAAAATATCTACTATTAACAAGAATGTCAGTCAGGATGAAGTGAATAAAAAGTATAGTTCTTCTTTTATCAGTTAAAATAATTTGTCCGACCGTTACCTGAGCCGGATCACTTGGAATGTGTCTGGATGACTAAACAAGTACTGGCTTGGGAAATGGACTTAATAGATCCAAGTGGTTCCACTTTGTTTTGGACTTTATTTCCCAAAAAATATTCAGTGGTTAACCTTCGGTTAAGCGGATTATAATTAGGTTGGCGACCCTTGTTCCAGACGGGTGCAAAATCGGAGTTATGTCTGTAACTTTTGGTCATTTTTCCGACCATAGGGAGTTCTTGAAGTTCCTATAACCTTTTAAGTCTCCGGGCCGTTTTTCGTTGTGTTCCGACAAACGGGAACTACAGACTACGGCCCTCAGTTCCTATAACCATTTTAGTTCCTACTCTAAGGCAGGGTCTAAACTGAGTCCCATAGGAACTAAAATACGTAAGTGTTTGGTGATCGAAGGAACTGAACTGACTCCTCGCCACAACACAGACGTAGGATACGTAGGCCTATACCGGGGCTCTTTAGTGCCACCCTAGTGGCTCCCTGGAGAATTTTTTCAAAAGGATTGAAAATGGAAAAAGATGGGGAAATACATAAATATGTTTTTTGTTTTAGTATGTTTTTTGTTTAAGGACAAACATGACACAAACCTTCCCAATTTTTAAAAAGCCCACTGTTGAATATATTTGTGTTTTATGTTTCACTGATGAAAGTATTTGGTGAACAACGTTTTGTCCTACTAATTTCGGCGGTTCTTGAACTCACCATAGTGTGGACTGTGACGAAACAGTTTGTTTACATGTAAAAATCCTGTTTCCATATGAGTTGGGTAATTCTAAATACCAACGGAATACAATGATTTGCAAATCATTTTCAACCCATATCCAGTTGAATATGCTACAAAGACAACATATTTGATGTTGAAACTGATAAACATGTTTTTTTTTGCAAATAATCATTAACTTTAGAATTTGATACCAGCAACACGTGACAAAGAAGTTGGGAAAGGTGGCAATAAATACTGATAAAGTAGAGGAATGCTCATCAAACACTTATTTGGAACATCCCACAAGTGTGCAGGCTAATTGGGAACAGGTGGGTGCCATGATCGGGTTAAAAACAGATTCCCAAAAAATGCTCAGTCTTTCACAAGAAAGGATGGGGCGAGGTACACCCCTTTGTCCACAATGTAGTCAAACAGTTTAAGAACAACGTTTCTCAAACAGTTTAAAAACAACGTTTTTCAAAGTGCAATTGCAGGAAATTTAGGGATTTCAACATCTACGGTCCATAACACAATCAAAAGGTTCAGAGAATCTGGAGAAATCTATCAACATAAGCGGCATGGCCAGAAACCAACATTGAATAACTGTGATCTTCGATCCCTCAGACAGCACTGTATCAAAAACCGACATAAATCTCTAAAGGATATCACCACATGGGCTCAGGAACACTTCAGAAAACCACTGTCACTAAATACAGTTGGTCGCTACATCTGTAAGTGCAAGTTAAAGCTCTACTCTGCAAACAAAAGCGTATTATCAACAACATTCAGAAAGGCCGCCGGCTTCTCTGGGCCCGAGATCATCTAAGAGGGACTGATGCAAAGTGGAAAAGTGTCCTGTGGTCTGACGAGTCCACATTTCTAGTTGTATTTGGAAATATTCGACATTATGTCATCCGGACCAAAGGGGAAGCGAACCAACCAGACTGTTATCGACGCAAAGTTTAAAAGCCAGCATCTGTGATGGTATGGGGGTGCATTAGTGCCCAAGGCATGAGTAACTTGCACATCTGTGAAGGCACCATTAATGCTGAAAGGTGCGTACAGGTTTTGGAATAACATATGCGGCCATCTAAGCGCCGTCTTTTTCATGGACGCCCCTGCTTATTTCAGCAAGACAATGCCACACTAGACCCCGGACTGTTGAACGACTGAAGCTCTACATAAAACAAGAATGGTAAAGAATTCCACTTTCAAAGCTTCAACCATTAATTTCCTCAGTTCCCAAACATTTATTGAGTTTTGTTAAAAGAAAAGGTGATGTAACACAGTGGTGAACATGCCCTTTCCCAACTACTTTGGCACGTGTTGCAGCCATGAAATTGTAAGTTAATTATTATTTGCAAAAAAAAAAAAAGTTTATGAGTTTGAACATCAAATATCTTGTCTTTGTAGTGTACTCAACTGCATATGGGTTGAAAAGGATTTGCAAATCATTGTATTCCGTTTATATTTACATCTAACACAATTTCCCAACTTACATGGAAACGGGATTTGTAAAATCTACCACACCTTCTTTGTCTCATTTTGTCCACCAGAAGTTTTATGCTGTGCGGGAATGCGCAAAGGTGAGCTTTGTGGATGCTATCGACTTGTTGGAGTGCTAATCAGCCATATTTAGTCAGTGCATGACTGCAATCTAATCAATGCTAACATGCTATTTCGGCTAGCTGTATGTACATATTACATCATTATGCCTCGTTTGTAGGTATAGTTGAGCTCATTTAATATCCTGTGATTTTATCCTCTTTGCATATAATTTAGTTTTGCATGTCTCATGACACATTATCTGCATTTCAGAGAGTTGTTCCAGACCACAGCAAACATTACCTAGCTTGCTAAAGATTGTAATAAATCCTATTGAAGAACATAGCCTGCCGTTTCCTTAAAATTGGCCATTAAAAGCCAGTAGTTTCCAGAAGTTATCTCACCTTCTGAGTAGCCTCCGTTTTCCAAATGGCTTCTAATGTAAAAATGTGTCGAATAAATATGACATTTCAACATTTCTGTCAACAAATATTTGACTGCGACACATAGTTATTTTGATAATAGGCTAATATAGCTAAAATAGACACTTAAATCATGTGTTGCCTTCATTATAAGACTTATATACGGCTTTTATTTTTTGTGGCTCCAGATTCCAGATTATATATATTATATAATTATATATATTTTTTTATCCAATATGGCTCTTTCAACGTTTTGGGTTGCCGGCACCTGATCGGGGTTAGCATACAAATTAGCAATAGAGGTTAGGAATTAGACTGGAAAGAATGTATTAAGAACATATTCTTTTATGTTGAATTGCTCAAGCAAAGTTTTAGAATAGAGAGGCTCGAAGAGAATTGCACTTCAAATAATATCGTAATATTGATACAATTTATTTTACGTTAAAATGACCAATCCCCGAATATTTGTTTGTTCTTTCCACTCCCTTTCATGGGCTACCAAACCCCTCCCCTTCCTCCTCCCATGACGTGCTTGCACGTATAAGAACATCCATGATTGATTGGTTCTTTAAAATGATGAGTCACGATTGGTTGAGATTAGGGCAAAACATTAGGAACAGGTCAATCAGAGGCAAGATAGGGCGGGTGATGGAACAAGGAAGGGAAATCACAAATGCAGACGGAGAAGAGAAGAGGGAATATTCAAGCGGACAATTTATGTATTAAAAACTAGTGGAAGATGGCAGAGGGATTCTCTTCTTTTGCAATGTAGACGATGTCCAGGAAACCCGCAATGCGTCTACTTGGCCACTTTTGGACAAAAGTATGCATCTGGATAAAACATTAATTTGAGTTGTTTACCATGTAAACCCAAATCAAAACTGTAATGGACTTGCCATATTTTGCACAAGAAATGCTGCCAAAAATGTATGACGAAGTAAGGAAGATCGTAGCCGCACAATTAAGTAAAGTCACTTACTTTACGCTGACCAGAACCGTATGTGTCTGACAGTCCGTTACATCGGGAATTAAAAAGTGCCTGCCTGCAAATGTATGTTTTATCTGAGTTAGATACATTTTGTATTATTTGCACAGTTATGTCATTTATTTTACGTAGAAACAGTATTTTTCTATTTTATTAATGTTATGTTTTTCTGAGCTACTTAAACATTTTATTTTCTGTGCTCTTATTACCCATTTTGACTAACTGGGTTAATAAAAGTGCCACTGACTGTTTAAAGCATTGGTTCTCAACCTTTTTTTTAGTAATGTACCCGCTGTGAATTTTTTTTTTAATTCAAGTACCCCCTAATAAGAGCAAAGTGTCATGTCGAGTAAGTTTTTGTTTAAAGTTCATAGTTTCTGCCTTCGTGCAAGTCTTTGTTTTCAAAGACTTGCACGGCGTGGCAAAGTTGGGAGAGTGGTCGTGTCAGCAATCTGAGGGTTACTCGTTCAATCCCCACCTTCTACCATCCTAGTCATGTCCGTTGTGTCCTTGGGCAAGACACTTCACCCTTGCTCCTGATGGGTCCTGGTTAGCGCCTTGCATGGCAGCTCCAGCCATCAGTGTGTGAATGTGTGTGTGAAAGCGTGAATGTGGAAATACTTTCAAAGTGCTTTGGGCTCCTTAAAAAGTACAACCCATTTACCATTTACCATCAATAACTGAATTCAAGACAACATTTCTGCGTCAAGACAGTACTTTATCTACAAATGATATGAGGACGATCACAAACTCCTTGAACAGATTGAAATATCTAAGCCAAGAAAAAAAAATATTGCTATGAACTATTTACATCATTCTCTGTTGTTGATACTCTGTCTACTACTGTCCTGGTTGCTTTGTTGGGTCTGCTCATGTCTCTGGCCATGCTCCCTCGTCCCCAGCGGACAATGGCGTGGAACACCGCAGAGGCCACCATAGTGGATATGTTTATTTTACTTTTTATTCATAGCTGTATGTAGAAGTGTCTGGTTGTATCTGCTGCTTTAATGTCTTTAATGTCCTATGTGTTCTTTGATGTTTGATGTTTCCCTCTTACACACATGTAAGAGGGATGTGTACTATGGCTATGAGTTGTTGTTTTTTTCCCTTGGCCTCAGTCTGCACCCCCTCTCCAGGGCCCAGGCTAAGACCGATTTTATTATTTTATCTTCTATTTTTTTCTCCCCCCCCTTGTTTACCTGTATCTCATCTTTTTTTATAAGGGGCGCTGGAAGCCGGCAGACCCGTCAGCGATCATGTTCTGTCTCCCTGTAATGTTTGTCTGATCTTGAATGGGATTGTGCTGAAAATTGTAATTTTCCTGAAGGAACTCTCCTGATGGAATAAATAAAGTACTATCTAATCTAATCTACTCCAATCAGAGAAGAGGTGTTGCCGCCTGATGGTAACATTTCTGGTGATGAACCTGGTGAAGACCTGATATACAATGTGGTCTTTAACCAAATGAGCCCCAGCCTTTTACGTCACAGACACCAGGTTTTTCTACACCACCATCTGAATGAAAAAATATGTTAGCATCGTTCTTGTTTGTTTCTAACTTTTTTCGTACTTACTCTCTTCATTCTTTTTTTTTTATTGTTCACTTTTTGGTTGACCCCGGACCTGCTGTATGCCAATGTTCGGGAGGCATATAGCCCATCAAGTCTCCACCCCAGGGAGTTCACCTCACAACCAAATTCACCTCACCCCATAGCGAAGCCTGCCACTACAAAGGCAGTGAGGAGATGGTCAGAGGAGGCTCATGGCCCACTGCAGTGTTGTTTTGAAGTGACAGACTGGGAGGCACTCTGTGATCCCCGTGGAGAGGACATCGAGGCTCACAGAGTGCTTACGGACTGCATCAACTTCTGTGTGAAGTGCACCGTCCCAGCTAAGACCGTCTATTCTAACGACACAAAGCCGTGGACAACAAGGGAAATCAGGGCCATTCTGAATGCTAAAAGGAAGCCTTTCAGAAATGGAAATCAGGAGGTGAGGAAAACTTAAGTGGTCTTGAAAGTGAAGATCAGGGAGGCCAATGAGAACTACAAGAGGAAGCTGGAGTGAAAACTCCAGAAAAACACTAGGGAGGTGTGGAGTTGAATGTAGGTCAACAAAAGTGTGGAGAGACGCAGCCGACGGGCCGACAGCGGGCTGAGAGAAACGGTCCTGACCAAGATGGAGGCCAGGAGGCGGGGCATGCGGCAGAGAGGAGAGGCGTGACGCAGCAATCCGAGTCAGGTGCGTACAACACACACCTGCTCACAATCTCTCCATCTGCTGCTACAGCATAAGAAGGGCGAGGGAGGAACGACCGGGGCAGAAGACGGAGGAGGAACTGCAGCTGACGACAACGGCACAAGGGACGAGAGCGACCCGGAAAAAGATGAGCCCCCGCAGAAAACGCAGCACCCGGCCACCGAAAGGCGCGCCAAAACGAGCAGCCAAAAAGGTCGCGCTAGAAAGTGGCGCGACCGACTGGGACACGACACAGTTTGCTGAAAGAATAAACGAGTGTCAACTTTGCTACGAGGTGTCTTGCATCCGTGGTCCTTGCAACCCACACGGTGAAGGCAGGAAGTGCGTCACAACAAGTTTCAAGACGACAAGCAGAAGAGATGTTGATGGCAGCGAGATGAAGCAGTTTTTTAAAAGATTTGACATTCACCCACCCCCCCTTCCCTGCCTCCGCCGCCTGACTGCAGCCACCGGCCGACAATAATCAACGATATTTCAAACTCCATGACAGATCGAGTGGTAATAAACCACGCTGCAATCTGACACATTAAAGAGAGAAGAAGTTAAACTGAACAAATTAAATAGTCATCTTCACCCTCTTGACACAATAGCCTGTTCGTGTTGATCAGGAAATAAACAAAGGTCACCTCTTCGGCAAAGACGACCTGGCCGCTAATCTCGTTCGGCAGATAAAGAAACTGAGGTACAAGGACGGAAAGGGTGACCCGAAGGGATTCACTATATTTTTATAATGAAGGCCTGGCTCTCGGGATATACTTTTCTTACTGTGGGAATATATTACATATTTTCTTCCATAGGGCAGGTAAATTGACGAGAGTTTCCTTCGTTTTTTTCTTCTTCTGGAACTGTGTCTTGTGGTGGTTTGCAGTCATGCAAGAACATTGTCATGATCCGTTCCCCGGATCATTATTTTGTTTGGATTTTGACCTCTTCAGTTCTGTTTTCAGCACCTCTGGGTTTGTGTTTTAGTTGCCATGTGTGAAGATTATTTTCACCTGCCTCTGATTAGTGTTCGGGATGCTCACCTGCTGCTGGGCACTAATCAGAGAGCTACTTATTGCTGTTTTTCGCCACATGCAGTCTGGCTGTTGTATTTGCTCAATGCAGCAGTTATGCCGTTGACCTTATTTTGATTCCTGTGCCAAGTTTTACCTCAGCTCCCAGTGCAATCGGCCCGTTTCTCTTTTGTTTGTATACTGACTGATTTATAGACAATAAATCACTGTCTGACCTGCAAATTGTATCCAGAGTTTTGTCTGCATCTTGCATCTGCATCTGTTACTAAAACGTTTAATAATCCCTAGTTTATGTGTATTTTAGTACAGATGCTATAAACCTGGCAGGTTAAAACTGTGACGATCTGTCACATTCACGTCTGGTTGTGTTTCCTTAGTTTGTGTTTACTTCCTGTCAGCGCTCTTATTTTAGTTCCACTTCTTGCATGTCTCCCTGAACGCTCGTTTCCCTCACCTGTCCCTGATTGGCAGCCTGGCACACCTGGTTGCAGTTTGCCAATCAGGCTAGTGAATTAGTGAATTATATTTATATAGTGCTTTTTCTCTAGTGACTCAAAGCACTTTATATAGTGAAACCCAATATCTAAGTTACATTTAAACCAGTGTGGGTGGCACTGGGAGCAGGTGGGTAAAGTGTCTTGCCCAAGGACACAACGGCAGGGACTAGGATGGCGGAAGCCGGAATCGAACCTGCAACCCTCAAGTTGCTGGCACGGCCGCTCTACCAACCGAGCTATGCCGCTACTATTTATGCCTTCCTCGCCCTCCAGTCAGGGCTCGATGATTGTTGCCTGTTTCCTGATTCCTGCATGTGCACTTACCAGTGGCACCAGTTCCTTTTGACATTAACGTCATGTTTTTTCCTGCGCTACGCCTGCCGTCTCTGCATACTAAGGTTCAAGACCAGCAGTTCTTGACAAAAACAATGTATAAAAATGTTTTTAAAAAGTGATGTGATGGAGATAAGATTATATGGGAAAAAAATAGTGATCATTTATTTTGACATATCTCCCAGCTGTGGGATTTGATAATCAGCTTGGGATAATCACAAATAATGAAGCAACACCTACACAAAGGTTGGTAACACAACAACATTTCCTCCTCAAAAGTCCCTCAAAGTGACACGCATTAACAAGAGTTAGTTAGTTTGAAGTGACCACGCTTTACTTGACTGTACAACCACCTAACATGCGACTTGATTGAATTGATTTGTTATGATATACACTATATTGCCTAAAGTATTAGGCCATCATCCAAATGATCAGAATCAGGTGCCCTATTTTCTTGGCCCGGCCACAGGTGTATAAAATCAGGCACTTAGACATGGAGCCTGTTTCTACAAACATTTGTGAAAGAATGGGCCGCTCTTAAGAGCTCCGTGATTTCCATCGTGGAACGTTCATTGGATGCTACAAATGTTCTTCAGGAGTTGGGCTTGGACTCTTAGTTCCAGTGAAAGGAACTTTGAATGCTCCAGGATACCAAAACATTTTGGATGATTCCATGTTCCCAACCTTGTGGCAACAGTTTAGGAGCATGGAACTTCCTCTTCCAACGTGATAGTGCACCAGTGCACAAAGCAAGGTCCATAAAGAAATGGATGACAGAGTCTGATGTGGATAAACTTGACTGCCCTGCACAGAGTCCTGACCTGAATGTTGCGAACCGCTGCTCGGATTGTTCTATGTTGTAGTTTTGATTATTTTCTGTATCACATTTTGTAGTTTGACCTCCTTAGTTCCTGTTTAGTCTGTCACCATGGTTTCATATTGTTTTCACCTGCTACTCACGGTCCCTGCACACCTGTTCTGCTAATCACCATCCTATATAAGCCAGCCTTTTCAGTTCAGTCTTTCTGGGATCCTAGTTTGCTTTCATGCAACAGTGACGACTCGCATGTATTTTCTCGTTAGCTTTCACGCTACACATTTATATTCCCGCTAGCTGTCACCTTACGCCTTTGGTTTTATTCTAGCTCTCACGCTAATGATTTGTTTTCCTGTTGTGTGCCTTCGTGCCAAGTCTAGTTTTTCTGTTTGTTATTCCTAGCTTCTATGCTAGCGTCCTTTGTTTACTTTTCTATTAGCACCAGTGTTTTTGTTCCTTAGCTTCTTTAGTTAGTTAAATAAATTCAGTATATCTTACCTTTGCTGTGTTCATGCCTACGCATCCTCGGAGGAACAAATCCGGCAACAATATGCCACACAGTCGTTACACTGAACCCGATAGAACACCTTTGGGATGAATTTGAACGAAGACTGAGAGCCAGGCCTTCTCGACCAAACATCAGTGTGTGACCTCACCAATGCGCTTTTGGAAGAATGGTGTACAATTCCTATATACGCACTCTGCAACCTTGTGGACAGCCTCCCCAGAAGAGTTGAAGCTGTAATAGCTACACAAGGTGGACCAACATCATATTATAGAATAGAATAGAATAGTACTTTATTGATCCCTGGGGAAATTCAGCACTACAGTTTGCTCACAATAAACAATAATAATAATAAATAATATATTACATATATTATATATATAATATATGAATAATATGAATATATTCTATGTGATGAGGTGGCGACTTGTCCAGGGTGTACCCCGCCTTCCGCCCGATTGTAGCTGAGATAGGCGCCAGCGCCCCCCGCGATCCCAAAAGGGAATAAGCGGTAGAAAATGGATGGATATATGAATAATATGAATATATTCTACATATATTCTACATTTAAGTGCAGTCAAGGAACATATGCATTATACAGTCTGATGGCTGTCGGTATGAAGGACCTCCTGTGTCGTTCCGTGTTACATTTTGGGAGTCTGAGCCTTCCACTGAACGTGCTCATTTTCTCCGTGAGGTCCGAGTGTAGCGGGTGGGAGGTGTTGTCCATAATGGCTAAGAGTTTTGCTAGACTTCTCCTCTCTGACACCCCCGCCAGAGAGTCCAGCTCCACTCCCACCACGTTACTGGCCTTCTCTGCCAACTTGTCCAGTCTTTTTGTGTCCCTCACTCTCAGCCCGCTGCCCCAGCAAGCCACGGCGTACAAGAAGGTGCCCGCCACCACCAACTCCTAGAACATCTTCAACATCTTTGTACAGACGTTGAAGGATCCAAGCCTCCTGAGGAAGTAGAGGAGGCTCTGTCCCTTCCAGTAGAGGGCCTCAGCGTGTTTTGACCCATTCAGCTTGTTGTTGATGTGTACTTCGAGGTATTTATAATCCTCAACCATGTCCACATCCACCACCCTGATGGAAACAGGGGTCGCCGGAGTACTCCTCCTCCTTCCCAGGTCCACAACCAATTGAACCCTATGGGTTAGGAATTGGATGGCACTTCAAATTCATATGTGAGTCAAGGCATGTGGCCAAATACTTTTGGCAATATAGTGTATTATGTAAAATGTCTGTGTGCTGCACATGAATTAGGGCTGGGCATATCGATACCAAGTATCGATAGTATCGATACTTGGTGAGTATCGGTATCGTATCGATACTGGTGTGATGGTATCGATACTTCACCAAATTAAGCGAATCACTCCGATTTAAAAAAAAATGTGAGCGCAGCGCAGCGCTCCTCACCACTCCACCCTCCTCCCTAGTGATGGGTCGCAAACGAGATCTAAAAACACTTTGAAAATTCATCTTCAACCCAAAATAAAATGAAATAAATACAATTAACATGACGCTTGGTGCGTTCGCGCACACACATCAGTATAATTCGCTCCGGGGTTCACTCGGACACGCACACACACACGCGTGCGTTTCCAGTGCCACTTAATGTCTTGGTTGTAAACTGTAAAGTATTTTATTGCACTAAAATAACGATAAGAATTTCTCAGTTCTTTTGTTTTGTGTTCATTTTTACAACTGTTTAATAACTAGTGTTTTCTTTTTTACTTAAGTTCTTGTGTGTTGTGAGGCGACTAGCCAAGTTCAGTATTTGTTTTCACCTTATTTGCACTATTTACTTTATTGTAATTGATATTATTACTTTTTTTATTTGAATTTCTCAGTTCTTTTGTTTTGTGTTCATGTTTACAACTTTGTTCAATAATTAGAGTTTTGTTATTTACCTTAAGTGTTTGTGTGTTTTGAGGCAACAAGCCAGGTTCAGTAGCTGTTTGCACCTTATTTGCATTACTTTATTGCTATTGATATTACTTTTGTAATAAATATTTTATTTTTTGACTTAAATCGTTGTCCTGTGTTGTATTATCATCATAATCAATTAATAAAGGCAAAAGTACAAATCTGTTTTTCAAAAGTATCGATACCCCGAAGACCCCCCCACCCCCCATCAGATGACGACACTTTCGGTATCAGTATCGGTATCTGCGATACTGGCCGGTATCGGATTGGATCGATATCGATACCCAAATTTGCGATATTGCCCACCCCTAACATGAATGTCATACAGCAGTGGGTGTCAACCTTTTTTTTTTTTTTACCAAGTACCACCTTAATAAACCCTTGGCACTCCAAGTACCACCAAAATGACCAACATGAAAACACAGTAGCGTAGCAGGCCTAAGTATCCATTAAAAAAGGCAGATGTTTTATTTAACAAACATTCTTCATATGTTTGGCAACTGTAATATTACACGCTGTTAGAACAGTTGTGTTTGAATATAGTAAAATAAAACACTATACTTTAATCAATGGCGTACCACTTAATGGAGCCTGTGTATATACAAATATTATTTCCAGTTGAGTGTAATTGTAATGAATGGAAACACACTGATGGATATGTTTGGTATTTACAAGATGATGATGTCACAACTCCATCCCAACATGCACGGCAAACATAGTCGACTTGTTCAAGACTTAAAAAAAACGGGTGTTGATAAAAGACTTCCCTCCTGTGAGATGTTACATGATTTTGGTGGTGTGCAACCTCTTATGCAAATAAAAATGCTCATGAAAAATACATTTTTTCACATCTTTATTTATGTCAATTACACATACGTTAGTACTGATAAATAAATATCGATAAAGAATGTCAATATCGATAATGAACGATATACAGTACATCCCTGACTGCAATACAGTATGTTAAGGCAGTTTTAAAGGTCGACTGAAACCCACTACTACCGACCACGCAGTCTGATAGTTTCAATATTCCATCCATCCATCCATCATCTTCCGCTTATTTGAGGTCGGGTCGCGGGGGCAGCAGCCTAAGCAGGGAAGCCCAGACTTCCCTCTCCCCAGCCACTTCGTCTAACCCTTCCCGGGGGATCCCAAGGCGTTCCCAGGCCAGCCGGGAGACATAGTCTTCCCAACGTGTCCTGGGTCTTCCCCGTGGCCTCCTACCGGTTGAACGTGCCCTAAACACCTCCCTAGGGAGGCGTTCGGGTGGCATCCTGACCAGATGCCTGAGCCACCTCATCTGGCTCCTCTCCATGTGGAGGAAGAGCGGCTTTACTTTGAATTCCTCCTGGATGACAGAGCTTCTCACCCTATCTCTAAGGGAGAGCCCCGCCACTCGGCGGAGGAAACTCATTTCGGCCGCTTGTACCCGTGATCTTGTCCTTTCGGTCATGACCCAAAGCTCATGACCATAGGTGAGGATGGGAACGTAGATCGAACGGTAAATTAAGAGCTTTGCCTTCCGGCTCAGCTCCTTCTTCACCACAACTGATCGATACAACGTCCGCATTACTGAAGACGCCGCACCGATATAGTTTATATATCAATGATGAAATATTAACATTGCAACACATGCCAATACGGCCGGTTTATTTTACTAAATTGCAATTTTAAATTTCCCGCGGAGTTTCTTGTTGAAAACGTCACGGACTGTCAGGAAATATTAGCGCAGCACTATTTGCGGCTAAAAGTCGTCTCTTTTCATCGCGCAATTAAACAGTATTCTGGACATCTGTGTTTCTGAATCTTTTGCAATTTGTTCAATTAATAATGGAGAAGTCAAAGTAGAAAGATGGAGTTGGGAAGCTTTAGCCTTTAGCCACACAAACACACGGTGATTCCTTGTCTAAAATTCCCGGAGGTGAAGCTTTACTATGGATCAGAGCGGTCAAGCGAACATGGTTCCCGACCAATACATAGTTCTCACGGTCGATTACCCCATCCCATGATGCTTTGGGCGCTGACATTTTTAGAGGCAAGCTTTCATTGTTTACTCGCTTCGCTTCATTCCACTGCACAAAACCGGTATCAGTAATCTTACAAAACCAACGCAAATGGCCAGTAAACCACCAAAGAAGCGGTCCAGAGATGGTTTGGATAAACAAACGAGACGAAGACAGAATGCATCGGTATCGATCCGTACGAAGTTTGTAGAACTAAAATGACTGCTGACCGCAAATGCCTTCCTGCTATAACATACATAGACATTCTAAATCATCTGGTTTGTTCCAAGAGTGCTTATACTATGGAAGAGTTAAAGGCTTTCAAATCACTCGAGGCTTACAACCAGTTCGTGAATGGTTGGGTGACGACAAAAAATTCAAGTCTGGAATTTAGTTTCTTGAAAATCTATTCACATGATAGTCAATGGTTTAACTTCCAGAAATGTTCATTAAGAAGTATTAAACAGGGACTTACTAAAACAAAGACTTAACACATCTTTGTTAAAAAGTAAACAAATGGTGAAGACTGAATTGAGTGTTGACTGAGTAGCTTCAACATATTAATTGGCCTGCTACATTCAGTAAAATGGCACAAAAGATCCACACATATTTGTCAAAGCACAAGCAACTGTTGCAATTTTGTCAATCAATCAATCAATCAATCAATCAATCAATCAATCAATGTTTATTTATATAGCCCTAAATCACAAATGTCTCAAAGGACTGTACAAACCATTACGACTACGACATCCTCGGAAGAACCCACATAAGGGTAAGGAGAATTCACACCCAGTGGGACGCCAGTGACAATGATGACTATGAGAACCTTGGAGAGGACTGCAAATGTGGGCAACACCCCCCCTCTTGGCGACCGAAAGCAATGGATGTCGACATATAAGATGTCCGGGTCCACTGGACCCGGGATTAATAGAAGTGTGGAAATTGATGTTCTGTGTACCACACATACCCACACACACACACACACACACAGCAGAATATCAGAGGGTCAAATGTGCGAGAAAATGAGAGCAGACAGTGTTGTCAAACAATGTTAACATGATATTGTGAAAGTTCAATCAATAGTGGCTCCAACACAGCCGCGAGAGTTCAGTTCAAAGCGGATCCAAGACAGCAGCGAGAGTCCCGTCCACAGGAAACCATCCCAAGCGGAGGCGGATCAGCATCGTAGAGATGTCCCCAACCGATACACAGGCGAGCGGTCCATCCTGGGTCCCGACGAGCGGTCCATCCTGGGTCTCGACTCTGGACAGCCAGTACTTCATCAATGGTCATCGGACCGGACCCCCTCCACAAGGGAGGGGGGGACAGAGGAGAAAAACAAAAGAAGCGGCAGATCAACTGGTCTAAAAAGGAGGTCTATTTAAAGGCTAGAGTATACAAATTAGTTTTAAGGTGAGACTTAAATGCTTCTACTGAGGTATCATCTCGAACTGTTACCGGGAGGGCATTCCAGAGTACTGGAGCCCGAACTGAAAACGCTCTATAGCCCGCAGACTTTTTTTGGGCTTTGGGAATCACTAATAAGCCGGAGTCCTTTGAACGCAGATTTCTTGCCGGGACATACGGTACAATACAATCGGCAAGATAGGATGGAGCTAGACCGTGTAGTATTTTATACGTAAGTAGTAAAACCTTAAAGTCACATCTTAAGTGCACAGGAAGCCAGTGCAGGTGAGCCAGTACAGGCGTAATGTGATCAAACTTTCTTGTTCTTGTCAAAAGTCTAGCAGCCGCATTTTGTACCAACTGTAATCTTTTAATGCTAGACATGGAGAGACCCGAAAATAATACGTTACAGTAATCAAGACGAGACGTAACAAACGCATGGATAATTATCTCAGCGTCTTTAGTGGACAAAATGGAGCGAATTTTAGCGATATTACGGAGATGAAAGAAGGCTGTTTTAGTAACGCTTTTAATGTGTGACTCAAAGGAGAGAGTTGGGTCGAAGATAATACCCAGATTTTTTACCGAGTCACCTTGTTTTATTATTTGGTTGTCAAATGTTACAGTTGTATTATTAAAAAGAGGTCGGTGTCTAGCAGGACTAGCAAGTTGTGAACTTAAATTGTCGATGTTCTCTACTAAATCCTTTCAGCAAAAATCTGGCAATATCGCGAAATGATCAAATATGAGACATAGAACGGACCTGCTATCCCCGTTGAAATAAGAAAATCTCATTTCGGTAGGCCTTTAACATTTAAAGTCACGTCACAAAAATTAAAACAATTATGTCAAGGAGCACTTTCTGACACCATCCCAACAGAATCAAAACCATAACAAAATATAATTACCAAGAGTAAGGTCATTTTTAGTACATTTTGGTGTTCGTTTCTGTTGAAATGTTCTGGTCTACTTTGTGACTTTTGAGCGTGAGCCTCGTTTGAGAGTCTCTTCCATCCGACAAGATCCTCAAGCTCACCTTGACAGACCACATAGACAAGACCTTTTTCTCATGTCAGGTGAACTTGAAGAGTGTCCTCTTGAGATTTCATTTCCCCCCTGCTTTTCCTGTATTCAATTTTTAATCATACAGCCAAGGCGTCTTTTATCAAATGCACGGACTGCGCTTACATACTAATGAGTAGATTAGAGCGTGACGGCGACCCCGAACGGGACAAGCAGTAGAAAATGGATGGGGTACATGGTTTTTTATGATCAAGTTTTTCGGTGCGTCGTACAAATTTACACATTTTACACAAAAAGACGAGGTTCTCAGAGGGCTTGGGGCACTTTTAACTTTGGGTGGGCACTGAAACATGGTACCATAATGACACCGGAGCCAACATAAACAGTAGTAACAGGACCGAAAAAGGAAAAATTGCTGATTTCGGTGCCAACTCAACACCTACAACAAGTGTTTGGCGGTGAAAGTGGGAGCTTCAGCAAAATGTAAACTGGCAATGAATCTTCATCAGACATGACATCAAAATCCAACACAAGAAAGCATGACGAGTTGGCTCTCCACCTTAGTTTCACCTGAACTGGTTGGCAATGAAAAGAAAGCATATATGCCTCAAAGTAAAAGAATCCATCCATCCATCCATTCTCTACCACTTGCTAGAGCCTATTCAAGATTCAAGATTGTTTCAATCCAATCCACTTTATTTATATAGCACATTTAAACAACAATAACGTTTCCAAAGTGCTGCACAGCCATGTTAAAAACAATTGTAAAAAAATAAATAAATAAATAAAATAAAATAAAATAAAAAAGTATATATCTATATATATATATTATGCTCCACCAATGACTGAATAAAAAAAAAAAATAAATAAATATAAAACCAATAAAAACAATATATGCACAGTTAAACAGACAGTAGGCGGGTACACCCTTGTAAATAATCAAATGTATATAGTTGTTATTGTGCTTTCTGATCTCACTATGTCCACTACTTGCTGTACATATCCTACGAAGTCAGACCTATACTGTTTCAATGTCCATTTCTCAGATGATGCAATTGTTGATGACTGAACAGCTGATACCAACCTAACCCCAACCACCCACATCCCACACCCTGATTGTGAATAATGTAAATAATTCAATAAATATACTCTGATGATTAACTTGTGTGATGACTGTATTATGCTTATAGTACAAACCCCGTTTCCATATGAGTTGGGAAATTGTGTTAGATGTAAATATAAACGGAATACAATGATTTGCAAATCCTTTTCAACCCATATTCAATTGAATGCACTACAAAGACAAGATATTTGATGTTCAAACTCATAAACTTTATTTTTTTTAGCAAATAATAACTAACTTAGAATTTCATGGCTGAAACACGTGCCAAAGTAGTTGGGAAAGGACATGTTCACCACTGTGTTACATCACCTTTTCTTTTAACAACACTCAATTAACGTTTGGGAACTGAGGAAAGTAATTGTTGAAGCTTTGAAAGTGGAATTCTTTCCCATTCTTATTTTATGTAGAGCTTCAGTCAATCAACAGTCCACTGTCGTATTTTACGCTTCATAGTGCGTCACACATTTTCGACGGGAGACAGGTCTGGCCTGCAGGCGGGCCAGGAAAGTACCCGCACTCTTTTTTTAAAAAGCCACGCTGTTGTAACACGTGTCTTGCTGAAATAAGCAGGGGCGTCCATGATAACGTTGCTTGGATGACAACATATGTTGCTCCAAAACCTGTATGGACCTTTCAGCATTAATGGTGCCTTCACAGATGTGTAAGTTACCCATGTCTTGGGCACTAATACACCCCCATACCATCACAGATGCTGGCTTTTGAACTTTGCGCCTATAACAATCCGAATGGTTATTTCCTCTTTGTTCTGGAGGACACCACGTCTTCTGTTTCCAAATATAATTTGAAATGTTGACTCGTCAGACCACAGAACACCTTTCCACTTTGCATCGGTCCTTTGCATAGTAGAGTTTTAACTTGCATCTACAGATGTAACGACCAACTGTAGTTACTGACACTGGTTTTATGGAAACGGGGTTTGTATGTATTTGTACCATGAATTGATTTACGTGGATCCCGACTTAAACAAGTTCAAAAACTTATTCGGGTGTTACCATTTAGTGGTCAATTGTACGGAATATGTACTGTACTGTGCAATCTACTAATAAAAGTTTCAATCAATCAATCAAAAACGTGCATGTCTTTGGAAGTGGGAGGAAACCAGACTACCCAGAGTGAACCCACGCAGTCACGGGGAGAACACGCAAACTGCACACAGAAAGATCCCAAGACCGGGATTGAACTCAGGACCTTCGTATTGTGAGGCACATGCACTAACCCCTGTACCACCGTGCAAAATCTGACATGATGAAGCCGTACAATTTTAAACACCTGCCTAGAAATTACACATCCTGCACAAACGTTGAATTCAGATTATTATGTGTAAAGTGAGCACCAGTAAAGAAGAGTTTTGAAACCAGTAATTATACTTAGAATATTTATATCAAGAACAAAATGGATAAAGAGCAAATAATCTAATGTTTGCAAATCTACGTTGAGTTTACTCAAAATAAGTTTTATGTGAAGTGATATACAAACCCCGTTTCCATATGAGTTAGGAAATTGTGTTAAATGTAAATATAAACGGAATACAATGATTTGCAAATCATTTTCAACCCATATTCAGTTGATAATGCAACAAAGACAACATATTTGAAGTTCAAACTGATAAAATATGTTTTTTCGCAAATAATCATTAATTTTAGAATTTGATGCCAGCACCACGTGACAAAGAAGTTGGGAAATGTGGCAATAAATACTGATAAGGTTGAAAAATGCTCATCAAACACTTATTTGGAACATCCCACAGGTGTGCAGGCTAATTGGGAACAGGTGGGTGCCATGATTGGGTATAAAAACAGCTTCCCAAAAAACGCTCAGTCTTTCACAAGAAAGGATGGGGCGAGGTACACCCCTTTGTCCACAACTGCGTGAGCAAATAGTCAAACAGTTTAAGAACGTTTCTCAAAGTGCATTTGCAAGAAATTTAGGAATTTCAACATCTACGGTCCATAATAACATCAAAAGGTTTAAAGAATCTGGAGAAATCACTCCACGTAAGCGGCATGGCCGAAAACCAACATTGAATGACCATGACCTTTGATCCCTGTATCAAAAACCGACATCAAGGATATCACCACATGGGCTCAGGAACACTTCAGAAAACCACTGTCATTAAATACAGTTTGTCGCTACATCTGTAAGTGCAAGTTCAATTTCTACTATGCAAAGTGAAAGCCATTTATCAACAACATCCAGAAACGCCGCCGGCTTCTCTGGGCCCGAGATCATCTAAGATGGACTGATGCAAAGTGGAAAAAATTTTCTGTGGGCTGACAAGTCCACATTTCAAATTGTTTTTGGAAATATTCGACATTGTGTCATCCGGACCAAAGGGGAAGCGAACCATCCAGGCTGTTATCCACGCCAAGTTCAAAAGCCATCATCCGTGATGGTATTGGGGTGCATTAGTGCCCAAGGCATGGGTAACTTACACATCTATGAAGGCACCATCACAAGGTACATACAGGTTTTGGAACAACATATGCTACCATCTAAGTGCCGTCTTTTTCATGGACGCCCCTGCTTATTTCAGCAAGACAATGCCAAGCCACATTCAGCACGTGTTACAACAGCATGGCTTTGTAAAAAAAGAGTGCGGGTACTTTCCTGGCCTGCCTGCAGTGCAGACTTGTCTCCCGTCGAAAATGTGTGGCGCATTATGAAGCGTAAAATACAACAGCGAAGAACCCCGACTGATGAACGACTGAAGCGCTACATAAAACAAGAATGGGAAAGAATTCCACTTTCAAAGCTTCAGCAATTAGTTTCCTCAGTTCCCAAACGTTTATTGAGTGTTGTTAAAAGAACAGGTGATGTAACACAGTGGTGAACATGCCCTTTCCCAACTACTTTGGCACGTGTTGCAGCCATGAAGTACTAAGTTAATTATTATTTGCAAAAAAAAAAAAATAAAGTTTATTTTTTGAACATCAAATATCTTGTCTTTGTAGTGCATTCAATTGAATATGGGTTGAAAAGGATTTTCAAATCATTGTATTCCGTTTATATTTACATCGAACACAATTTCCCAACTCATATGGAAAAGGGGTTTGTACATTTAAACCAGTGTGAGTGGCACTGGGATAAGGTGGTGTCTTGCCCAAGGACTGAATTGCAATGACTAGGATAGCGGAAGCGGGGATCGAACCTGGAACCCTCGAGTTGCTGTCACGGCCACTCTACCATCTGAACTCTACCGCCCCATGTGGACTTGGGCAAACGTAGAAGTAGACTAAGAATGGGAAGTGATACGATTGTTCCGGTTCCGATTCCACTTTCGATTCTGCTTGACTATTCGGTTCCTTAACGGTTGTCTTATTTACTTGGAAAAAAAAATACAAAATAGGGTAGATTAGCATTGATTTTGTTGAGTTTAAAGGGAACATGAACATACAAAGCCTACAGTGAGGGAGCAGATCGGCGACGGCCTCTTCGTCAGCAGTGGCGAGAGAGCTGCGCTCGTTAAGCCGTAGTGGTCTTTGTTAGCCATGGGATGCAGGGTAGACCCGCAGGAGAGCCCACTGATGCTTTTTAAGATGAATCGGGCGGGTTCGACTCGACTGTTGTTGTACTGCCAGCTGTTTCGTAGGCCAAGGACGCTTTGTCGGTGTTAGCGGGAAGTTTCTCCCGTTGTTCTCGTCGCACGGGAGGAGGCAGGAGGACGTGCCCATGAAAAGGCGACCTCTCAGCACCACTCTGGAGCCCGTTGTGGTCGCCTCACGGAGCCAGGTACGCACTAGTCATGAGCAACGCCACTAAAATTCTAACCCATCCAGCAAAATTCAGGCTGGGATCGGCGATACGGATCTAAAAGTTTCTGTAAAACTTCAAACGTTGGAGTTATTCCGCACTGAATGTTATCTTATTCAAATTCAACTCTGTATGTTGTGTCTCCAAATAGCCTAAAATAAAAGTACTCACACAGTTGTTTTATAAATGGAGTGCCTTGTCACGACGGGGTCTCACGATTCAGTCTCCCGAAATGCAGCAGGAAATCCGGAGGCAAGGTGCAGGTGAGACAATGCAAAAATTCAAAATGACCCAAAAGCGTGCCGATAGCTTGGGCGCTATGGCAAAGCTTCGCACAGGAACAGGAATCAAAGATCGTAGAAATATTTACCGTAACGTGTTGTATGGAAGCAAATAGTAGACGTTGTCACTGTAGTGCAAACATGAAATACAGCGTGAGCGGGGCAAAATACGGGAATACGTAGCTGTCTGATTAGTGCCCGGCAGCTGGTGAGCGTCCCGGACACTAATCAGAGGCAGGTGAAACTAGTCAGCACCCATGAAAACCAAAACACACAAACTCAAGGGTGCTAAAAACAGAACTGAGGGAGTCAAAACTGAACCAAACATGAGCCGGGCAACGGATCATGACATGCCTCATTTTAATTGCCGGTTGTTGTCTCTTGTTTACGCATTACTTACTTACCTAGGTGGAAATAAAAATAGTTCCCACCAATCATGTGTAATTTACACAATATCAAACAAATGGAGTTATTCTGCACTGAATGTTATCTTATTCAAATTCAACTCTGTATGTCGTGTCTCCAAATATCGTACAAAAAAAAATACTCACACACTTGTTTTATAATACGGAGTGCCTTGTCACGACGGGGTCTGGCATTTTACTGCGCAGATCAGTCTCCCAAGATGCAGTAGGATTTCTGAAGGCAAAGTGCAGGTGAGACAATGATTTATTGTACATGCAACTTGCAAAAATTCAAAAAGACAGAAAAGTGTGCCGATAGCTTGGGCGCTATGGCGAAGCTTAGCACAGGAACAGGAATCAAAGATCGTAGAAATACTTAACGTATTGTGTTGTATGGAAACAAACTGTGTACATACATCTACTGATGCCTCTGGACACATCTTCAGTGATGTGCCTGGAATCATCGGGTGTTTCGGGTCTTTCAACATCATACACCCTCCTCCAGGTGACCCAGCAGGGGCTGATCAGACCCCAGCTTGTGTCCAGATGGCTAGCTAGCTACCATGACTCCATGGCTCTCCCCTTTTGAGCCACAGCCATCTTGATGCCCTCTCTGCCGCATCGGTGGTACTGCGGATGGCTCTCCTCCTTCTCTCTCCCTCGATGCCCAAAGTGCTGAAGGCTCTGGTCAAGGAGCGGGCTGCAAAACCCCTGCATCCAACCTCAACTGGGAGGCACCTCACTCTCCAGCCAGCCTGCTGACAGTCACTGACCAGTCCCGCGTACTTGGAGAGCTTCCTCTCAAAGGCTTCTTCCAGGCGGTCTTCCCATGGGACGGTCAGCTCCAGCAGCACTACCTGCTTGGTGGACTCAGACACGAGGACAATGTCTGGTCGCAGGGTGGTGACTGCAATGTGGCTGGGGAACTTCAGCTGATGTTCAAGGTCCACCAACAGCTGCCAGTCTCTTGCAGAGGTTAGAATGCCCGCAGAAGTTTTTCTGGCAGGGGTTGGCTGCTCCCCAGCTCTGACAAAGGCGATGATTTTCTTGGATGGTCGGAACTGCTTCGCCCACACAAGTCCTGCGCTGATGGTTTCAGCAATGGTCTTAAGGACTTGGTCATGCCTCCAGCGGTACCGACCATCTCCAAGTGCCCTGGTGCAGCAGCTGAGGATGTGTTCCAGGGTTCCTCGCTTGGAACACAATGGGCATGCTGGTGTCTCTGCTATGCCCCATGTGTTCAGGTTAGATGGGCTTGGAAGCACATCGTACACTGCCTGGATGAGGAATTTAATGCGGTGGGGCTCGGCTTTCCACAGCTCGGCCCAGGTCACTTTCCTCTCAACCGCATTCTCCCATCTTGTCCAAGCACCCTGTTGCTTCAATCCCACTGCCTTGCAAGTTCTAATTTCCTCCACTGCAGCTCTCACCTCCTCCTGAACAAGGCAGCGCCCTTCCTTCCCGCTGGTTTTCAATTGGGGAATTGGAAAGGAGCCTAGCCCAGCTCTGCCTCGAGTGACCACTCCCACCAGGCTTCTTTGAGGCAGCCTTGCCTCTGCCTCTTGAACTGCATCCTCAGCCCTCCACTTCCTACCAGTCCTCACTTGGATCCCTGCTTTAGCCACCTTCGGATCTCGTGAGTCCCTGAGCTGAACCACTTCTCTGGCTCTTGCTACCTTGAACTCTTCCTCCAAGGATTTGAAGGGCAGTTGCAGTTTGTTGGTGTTCCCGTAGAGTGCGAGGCTGCTCAGGCTCTTTGGTAATCCCAGCCATCTCCGGAGGTGGCTACTGACCCTCCTCTCTAAGGTCTCCACTGTTGAGATGGGGACTGCATAGACAAGGAGGGGCCACAGGATCCTGGGAAGAATGCCATGTTGGTAGACCCAGGCTTTGAACTTTCCAGGTAGGCCTGACTTGTCCACGGATTTCAGCCAGCCATCCAACTCAGTGCAGGTCGACTGGATAGATGTGGTATCTCTCAGAGAGCTGTCAAAAACCTTGCCCAAGCTCTTGACTGGCTTCTCTGTGATGGTTGGAATGGCTGTGCCTGTGATGTTAAACCGGAACTTGTCTTCCACCTTCCCTTTCCTCAGCACCATAGACCTTGATTTGGCTGGCTTGAAACGCATCCGGGCCCACTCCATCACCTTTTCGAGTCCCTTCAGAATCCACCGGCAGCCTGGGACTGATTCTGTCATGACAGTGAGGTCATCCATGAACGCCCTGATGGGTGGTTGCCGTTGTCCGGATTTCGATAGAGGCCCTCTGCACTCTGGCTCAGCAGACTTGGTGAGCATGTTCATGGCCAGGGAGAATAGTGTCACAGAGATAGTGCACCCTGTGATGATACCGATCTCCACCTTGTGCCAACGAGATGTTATTGCTCCCGAGGAGACCCTCATCCTGAAATTGGTGTAGTAATCAGCAATGAGGTCTCTACATCTGCTGGGGACATGATGTTTTGTTAATGTGAGCTGAACCAGCTTGTGGGGAATGGAGCCGAATGCATTTGCCAGGTCAAGCCAAAGCACTGACAGGTCGCCCTTGTTCTCTCTTGCCTCTCGAATGAGCTGTGTCACTACACCGGTATGCTCCAGACAGCCTGGCATTCCTGAAATGCCTCCCTTCTGGACAGATGTGTCGATGTAGGTGTTCTGACCCAGGTAGGTACACAGCCGTTTGGAAACAGTGCTGAAGAATATCTTTGCCTCGACGCACAGCAGGGAGATGATGCGGAACTGGTCTAGCTGGGTGGAGTTTTCCTCCTTCGGGATCCACACCCCTTCAGCTACTCTCCATTGTTCTGGGATCCTCCCTCTTCTCCAGAAGACTCGCAGGATTTTCCACAGACGCAGCAGGATTTTGGGACAGTTCTTATACACTTTGTATGAAGTGCCACTTGGTCCTGAAGCAGAGCGTGCCCTTGCTCTGCGGACAACCTCCCTGACTTCCTTTAGCTGCAGTTCTGACATGTCAAACTGCACCTCCGGTTCAGGGGGGTCTATGAGGATGTTACACTCTCCCAACTCCTGCTCTCTTGCGGGGTCGCTGTACGTCTGCTTCAGATGTTGGTCTATGTCTTCCTGCGAGGAGGCAAGTTTACCACTGCGCTTCTGCCCCAACAAATCCTTAGTGAACTTGAAGGGGTTGGAGATAAAGGCAGCACGCTTGCGTGCCCTCTCACGGCGTCGCCTCCGATGCCACTCAGCCCGGCGAAGAACCCTGATCTTATTCCGCAGGATGCACATTAGCTGGGCCAGGCCAATACGTTCCTTATCTCCGGCCTTCTTGTATTGGGACTTCAGTGCTTTCATCTCCTGCCTGATGTTGTGGATCCTCACAGCTCTTTGATTCTTTGAGTACGTTGTTCCGGAGCTTTTCTTCTCCTCCTCGCCGAATCGTTCAGCAGCGATACTGACAATGATTGTTGTCATAGCTTGGAGCTTCCCGTCAGCCTCTCCCTTTACCGTTGCCTCCAGAATTTGGTCGACATCGTCATCGAACTGCTTCCACAATGAGGTCATGCTAGCTGCTGGCCATTTGATCCGCCTCCTGTCAGATTTGATGCTCAAGGGATTAGTTTCCAACACTTGGAGGTTCCGGGCACTATGGGGTGACTCCGGGCCTATAAATAGTAGATGTTGTCACTGTTGCGTAGTGCAAACAGGAAATACAGCGTGAGCGTGGCGAAAAAAGGGGATATATAGCTCTCTGATTATTGCCCGGCAGCTGGTGAGCGTCCCGGACACTAATCAGAGGCAGGTGAAACTAGTCAGCACCCATGAAAACCAAAACACACAAACTCAAGGGTGCTAAAAACAGAACTGAGGGAGTCAAAACTGAACCAAACATGATCCGGGCAACGGATCATGACATGCCTCATTTTAATTGCCGGTTGTTATCTCTTGTTAAAGCATTACTTACTTACCTAGGTGGAAATAAAAATAGTTCCCACCAATCATGTGTCATTTAGACAATATCAAACAAATGGAGTTATTCTGCACTGAATGTTATCTTATTAAAATTCAACTCTGTATGTTGTGTCTCCAAATATCCTACAATAAAAATACTCACACACATGTTTTATAATACGGAGTACCTTGTCACGACGGGGTCTCGCATTTTACCGCGCGGATCAGTCTCCCAAGATGCAGCAGGATTTCTGAAGGCAAAGTGCAGGTGAGACAATGATTTATTGTCCATGAAACTTGCAAAAATTCAAAAAGACAGAAAAGAGTGCAGATAGCTTGGGCGCCATGGCGAAGCTTAGCACAGGAATCGGAATCAAAGATCGTAGAAATACTTACCGTAACGTGTTGTATGGAAGCAAATAGTAGACGTCACTGTTGCGTAGTCCAAACAAGAAATACAGCGTGAGCATGGCAAAATACGGGAATACGTAGCTCTCTGATTAGTGCCCGACAGCAGGTGAGCGTCCCGGACACTAATCAGAGGCAGGTGAAACTAGTCAGTACCCATGAAAACCAAAACACACAAATTCAAAGAGGCTAATAACAGAACTGAAGGAGTCAAAACTCAACCAAACATGATCCGGGCAACGGATCATGACATGCCTCATTTTAATTGCCGGTTGTTGTCTCTTGTTTACGCATTACTTACTTACCTAGGTGGAAGAAAAAATAGTTCCCACCAATCATGTTTCATTTAGAAAATTAATATCAAGCAAATGGAGTTTTTCTGCACTGAATGTTATCTTATTCAAATTTAACTCTGTATGTCGTGTCTCCAAATATCCTACAATAAAAGTACTCACACAATTGTTTTATATAAAATGGAGTGCCTTGTTCCGACAGGGTCTCGCATTTTACTGCGCAGATCGATCTCCCAAGATGCAGCAGGAATTCCGGAGGCAAGGTGCAGATGACACTAATCAGAGGCAGGTGAAACTAGTCAGCACCCATGGTAAACAAAACACACAAACTCAAGGGTGCTGAAAACAGAACTGAGGGAGTCAAAACTCAACCAAACATGATCGGATCATAGCATGCCTCCCTATGTCTAGCCTTAAACGATTACAGTTTACTACAAAATGCGGCAGCTAGACTTTTGACAATCCATCCATCCATCCATCATCTTCTGCTTATCCGAGGTCGGGTCGCCGGGGCAGCAGCCTAAGCAGGGAAGCCCAGACTTCCCTATCTCCAGCCACTTCGTCTAGCTCTTCCCGGGGGATCCCGAGGCGTTCCCAGGCCAGCCGGGAGACATAGTCTTCCCAACGTGTCCTGGGTCTTCCCCGTGGCTTCCTACCAGCTGGACGTGCCCTAAACACATCCCTAGGGAGGCGTTCGGGTGGCATCCTGACCAGATGCCCGAACCACTTCATCTGGCTCCTCTCGATGTGGAGGAGCAGCGGCTTTACGTTGAGCTCCTCCCGGATGGCAGAGCTTCTCACCCTATCTCTAAGGGAGAGCCCCGCCACCCGGCGGAGAAAACTCATTTCGGCCGCTTGCACCCGTGATCTTATCCTTTCGGTCATGACCCAAAGCTTATGACCATAGGTGAGGATGGGAACGTAGATCGACCGGTAAATTGAGAGCTTTGCCTTCCGGCTCAGCTCCTTCTTCACCACAACGGATCGATACAACGTCCGCATTACTGAAGACGCCGCACCGATCCGCCTGTCGATCTCACGATCCACTCTTCCCCCACTCGTGAACAAGACTCCTAGGTACTTGAACTCCTCCACTTGGGGCAGGGTCTGCTCCCCAACCCGGAGATGGCACGCCACCCTTTTCCGGGCAAGAACCATGGACTCGGACTTTTGACAAGAACAAGAAAATTAGATCATATTATATATGTTATTACTGGTTCACCTGCACTGGCTTCCTGTGTACTTAATATGTGACTTTAAGGTTTTACTACTTACGTATAAAATACTTCACGGTCTAGTTCCAGCTTATCTTGCCGATTGTATTGTACCATATGTCCCGGCAAGAAAAATGCGTGCAAAGAACTCCGACATATTAGTGATTCCCAGAGCCCAACAAAAGTCTGCGGGCTATAGAGCGTTTTCTATTCGGGCTCCAGTACTCTGGAATGCCCTCCCGGTAACAGTTCGAGATGATACCTCAGCAGAAGAATTTAATTCCCATCTTAAAACTCATTTGTATACTCTAGCCTTTAAATAGGCCCCCTTTTGAGACCAGTTGATCTGACGTTTCTTTTCTTTTCTCCTCTGCCACCGCTCTCCCTTGTGGAGGGAGGGGGGACACAGGTCCGGTGGCCATGGATGAAGTGCTGGCTCTCCAGAGTTGGGACCCGGGATGGACCTCTCGCCTGTGCATAGTTTGGGCTGATCTCTTCTGCGCTGCTGACCCGTCTCCGCTCGGGATGGTCTCCTGCTGGCCCCACTATGGACTGCATTCTTACTATTATGTTAGAGCCACTATGGACTGGACTTTCACAATATTATGTTAGACCCACTCGACGTCCATTTCTTTCGGTCTCCTGTAGAGGGAGGGGGGTTGCCCACATATGCGGTCCTCTCCAAGGTTTCTCATAGTCATTCACATCGACATCCCACTGGGGTGAGGTTTTCCTTGCCCTTATGTGGGCTCTGTATCGCGGATGTCGTTGTGGCTTGTGCACCCCTTTGAGACAATTGTGATTTAGAGCTATATAAATACAAATTGATTGATTTATTGATTGATTTTAACTGCCGGTTGTTTTCTTGTTTACGCTTTACTTACTTACCTCGGCGGAAGAAAAAATAGTTCCCACCAATCATGTTTCATTTAGACAATATCTTCGTTATTAAGTTACTTTACACTGTGTTGCTGCTGGTGATATACATTATCTCAAATAACCGAAGTATCAAAAGTATTGATAATATTATTTGAAAAGCTATACTATAGCATAAAGATCTGGTATAGGCAAAATCGATATTTTAGAATCGATTCGCACATTACTAGTAAGCGCATGTTGCAGGGAGACCAGACTGCCTAAACGGAAGCAGTTTGAGGGTAATATACTTGTGTCGTAGGGGGCACGCACAACAACTCCAAGGCCAACCTTGTTTCTTGCTGGCCAAGAGAGCCGACAACCAGGAATTCAGCTCGGCCTCCCTCTTCAAAGAGCATTGTAAATATTAAATAAACGTATATAAAACTCAGCTTACAGCGGAGCCAATGGAAGCTCCATTATTTCGCCCATAAAATTCGAGATCCATTCAAAAAGCGCAAACAACACTTAATGTACATTTTCTGACTTGAATATCAACCAAGTATTAGTGATATTGTTATTACAAGTGCTAACGCAGACAAACTATTTATAGCGACGACGTAATCACTTCTGTTGGTACCTATGTTTACATCATCGAGTGGTCTGCTGCTTCCTTGTTTATTCTAGATCAGACCTCGGCAATTATTTTGACTCGGGGGCCACTTTTAGTTAAAACAAATGTGTCTGGGGGCCGGTATATATCTATTTTAATAAACGCAAATACAAATCTCACAATATTGCCTGATTGAATGCCAAAAACATTATGACAGACCGTCTTAAAAAAACGTAATGGAATTTTAAATTTGTCTATGAAGGATAAAACACTGAATATTAACACAATATGAACATGACACCACCTTTCGAACAACATATTGAAACACAAAAAACAGTGAAATATGAACATGAAGGGTACCAAATAAACCCACCTACAATCTGATATATCTGATACATCACTAAGCTTTAGATTTGTGTTGTGAAAATCGCCTTCAGCGTCTGTGGAAACGCTTCTTGCCCACACTGCTTGGTGCCTCGTCTGAGCTGCTGTGACGTAGATGACCATATTAACTAATTAGATGCCCATAGTAACTAATTAGATGCCCATAGTAACTAATTAGATGACCATAGTAACTAATTAGATGACCATATTAACTGGTACATCATCCACAAGCGCAGAATCCAAATATTGAAAGACTTTGTATAGTTAAAGACTTACGGTCATTAGAAAACATGACTGCACATCATAATGGCAGCTACACTTTACGTCTTAAAGATAAAAAAAAAAAATTTGGGAATGTCCGGCGGGCCAGATTAATAAGTTTAACGGGCCGCATGTCACCCCCGGGCCTTAATTTGCCAAGCTCTGTTCTAGGTCATAAAACCTGACCCTCACCTGGAATGTAGATGGCTGAGGATACAATCCGAACAAGTCGGGGCATTTTGACCGCCATATGAGACCTGGAACTGGCGAGAACGACACGAAACGCGTTTGTTTCCCCCGCCCCCCACCCTGTTTCTTCGCGAGGATTATGAGACATTCTTCATTTAAATGGGAATATATGAACAACCCAGCAGTCGGCATCTTAATGACAGCAGACATTGTACAGTAAGTGATGTTTTTTATGTTTCTCGGCTCTCATAAAGTCTGTAGTGAGTAATAATCAGGGAAATGTGATGCATTTTTTAAGATACGTACATATCAGATGTTATTATAAATGTGTCTGTTATATACAAACCCCGTTTCCAAATGACTTGGGAAACTGTGTTAGATGTAAATATAAACAGAATACAATGATTTGCAAATCATTTCCAACCCATATTGAGTTAAAAATGCTACAAAAACATATTTGATGTTCAAACTGATAAACATTTTTTTTGTTGTTGAAAATAATCATTAACTTTCGAATTTGATGCCAGCAACACGTGACAAATAAGTTAGGAAAGGTGGCAATAAATACTGATAAAGTTGGGGAATGCTCATCAAACACAGGTGTGCAGGCTAATTGAGAACAGGTGGGTGCCATTATTAGGTATGAAAAAAGCTTCCCAGAAAAATGCCTAGTCTTTCACAAGAAAAGATGGGGCGAGGTACACCCCTTTGTCCACAACTGCGTGAGCAAATAGTCAAACAGTTTAAGAACAACGTTTCTCAAAGTGCAATTGTGAGAAATTTAGGGATTTCAACATCTAGAGTCCATAATCTCATCAAAAGGTTCAGAGAATCTGTAGAAATCACTCCACGTAAGCGGCATGGCCGGAAACCAACATTGAATGACCGTGACCTTCGATCCCTCAGACGGCACTGTATCAAAAACCGACATCAATCTTTAAAGAATATCACCACATGGGCTCAGGAACACTTCAGAAAACCACTGTCACTAAATACAGTTTGTCGCTACATCTACAATGCAAAGTGAAAGCCATTTATCAACAACATCCAGAAACGCCGCCAGCTTCTCTGGGCCCGAGATCATCTAAGATGGACTGATGTAAAGTGGAAAAGTGTTCTGTGGTCTGACAAGTCCACATTTCAAATTGTTTTTGGAAACATTCGACATTGTGTCGTCCGGACCAAAGGGGAAGCGAACCACCCAGACTGTTATCGACACAAAGTTCAAAAGCCAGCATCTGTGATGGTATGGGGGTGCATTAGTGCCCAAGGCGTGGGTAACTTACACATCTGTGAAGGCACCATTAATGCTGAAAGGTACATACAGGTTTTGGAATAAAATATGCTGCCATCTAAGCGCCGTCTTTTTCATGGACGCCCCTGCTTATTTCAGCAAGACAATGCCAAGCCACATTCAGCACTTGTTACAACAGCGTGGCTTCGTAAAAAAAGAATGCGGGTACTTTCCTGGCCGGCCTGCAGTCCAGACCTGTCTGCCATCGAAAATGTGTGGCACATTATGAAGCGTAAAATACCACAGTGGAGAACCCGGGCTGTTGAACGACTGAAGCTCTACATAAAACAAGAATGGGAAATAATTCCAATTAGTTTCCTCAGTTCCCAAACATTTAGTGAGTGTTGTTAAAAGAAAATGTGATGTAACACAGTGGTGAACATACCCTTTCCCAACTACTTTGGCCCGTGACCATGAAATTCTAATTTAATTATTATTGGCAAAAAAGAAAATAAAGTTTTTGAGTTTGAACATCAAATATCTTGTCTTTGTAGTGCATTCAATTGAATATGGGTTGAAAATGATTTGCAAATCATTGTATTCCGTTTATATTTACATCTAACACAATTTCCCAACTCATATGGAAACGGGGTTTGTACTTACATCATGTATATGAAACCCTAATGGAGGTGTTTGGATATTTTTTACAGGGGTTTTATAGGCAGAATTGAACAGCGACCATAGGCTTTTTTGGTCAAATGTATTTAATATTAAGAATGCATTAAAAAAATACATCCGTAGTCATGTCTTTCATAATGACTGTGAATGATAGGCCAATCTCCCAAAAAAATAAGTGCAGTTCTCCTTTTAAAGGACAAAAAGATGAACAATCCATGATGGCAAAAACATGGTTAATTGGAGAACAGCTTCAGGTGCCCCAATTGGTGAGTAAAGATTCATTAGGAGGAAACACAAAAAAGACCAGTCGTTAGAACAAAATAAAAACACAACCTTGAATTTCTCTGATTAAACACACAATCCCAGCCTCCACCGACACTCTGCATGCACAACAACAACAACAACGAAAAAATCCTCCCTGCTTTCACTCGACTGTGGAGTGAAGTGGAGCGTGTTGCCGTCGGCTGCATCAGTCATGGTGATGTGGAACGACACCAGCTGGGGCTCGCAGTTAGCAGTCGCTGAATTGGATTGTTTGGCCTGAAGACCACGTTCCTGTGTCCCACAGTGTTTACTTGACCACGGATTAGGACACAAACACAGACAAAACATCGGAGATAATCACCTGAAACTACGACGTACAGTCAGGAGATCCCCGGTATTTGAGGGGGTTACATTCCAAAATACGTAATGCAGTTTCTTCCGTAAATCCCTGGGTTGCATTTTAGGCATCTCTGCTTTTGCAGGTCTTGGTTAGGGCTTATTGTACACAGCGTGGTGTCTATTTGTGCTCGTTAGAGTCCCGCTGTGGGCGAGCGATGGTGTTTGAGGGGACAGGGCATGTGTTGCTGGTTGACACTAGAAGACCCAGGGAGCAGCCATTTGGCTTTTCTGCCTACAAAACCCACAGGTCAGCTGATCGGCTGGAAGGCCCTCCTTTTGTTATGTAAATAAATAGTGATTAGTGAGTCGTCAGTGAGTCAGGTTGGTCAACGGCCACAAAACTAGTCGGGGTGGTTGGAGTCACATGAGCCATTATGGCCACATTGGTTATTAGCATGGCAGTGCCCCTTGGGTGCGTTCCCTGAGGACATCTGAGAATTGAGGTGTGAATGTATTTTGTCTTCTGCTTAAAGGTGACCTGAGGAGTCGATCAGAACCTGGCACAGCTCAAATCCAAAACTGGTATTTTGTAATCAGACATATAATATCATATCTCTGACATAACATCACATTACAGTATGGGCAAACAGCAACAGTCAGTCTGGTTATCTATGAGTTGAAACCGGGAGAGACAAGAAAAGAGAAAATAGAGGGAAAGAGCAAAACGGGCAAAACAATATCCATCCATCCATCCAACATCTTCCGCCTATCCGAGGTTGGGTCGCGAGGGCAGCAGCCTAAGTAGGGAAACCCAGACTTCCCTCTCCCCAGCCACTTCGTCTAGCTCTTCCCGGGGGATCCCGAGGCGTTCCCAGGCCTGCCGGGAGACATTGTCTTCCCAACGTGTCCTGGGTCTTTCCCGTGGTATCCTACCGGTTGGACGTGCCCTAAACACCTTCCTAGGGAGGCGTTCGGGTGGCATCCTGGCCAGATGCCCGAGCCACCTCATCTGGCTCCTCTCGATGTGGAGGAGCAGCGGCTTTACTTTGAGTTCCCCCCGGATGGCAGAGCTTCTCACCCTAAGGGAGAGCCCCGCCACCCGGCGGAGGAAACTCATTTCGGCCGCTTGTACCCGTGATCTTATCCTTTCGGTCATGACCCAAATCTCATGACCATAGGTGAGGATGAAAACGTAGATCGACCGGTAAATTGAGAACTTTGCCTACCGGCTCAGCTCCTTCTTCACCACAACGGATCGGTACAACGCCCGCATTACTGAAGACGCCACACCGATCCGCCTGTTGATCTCACCATCCAATCTTCCCCCAATCATGAACAAGACTCCTAGATACTTGAACTCCTCAACTTGAGGCAGGGTCTCCTCCCCAACCCGGAGATGACACTCCACCCTTTTCCGGGCGAGAACCATGGACTCGGACTTGGAGGTGCTGATTCTCATTCCGGTCGCTTCACACTTGGCTGCGATATACAATATACAAAATGCAATATACAAATTGTAAAAATTTAACAAATCAAATACGTTTCTGGTGTATCTCAGTTTGAAAAAAATGTTACATAAAATAAATCATTATCTTGTACAGATATCAACTTGATGAGCAATTCTGTAAAACTGGTGGGGCTACCACCGATCGTTGGGGGCGGCCGGTGGGAGGAGGCAAGAGAGTCGCAGCTGCCTCTTTGACAGGTGCAGGAGGAACGACGCAAGCTCTCCGCTCATGTCTATGGTAAGAAACGACTTATTACCAATATTTTCTCACCGACACCTGCCGGTTGACATGTGGTAGGGAACCATGTTCGTTTGACCACTCTGTTCCATAGTAAAGCTTCACCGTCATCTTTCGGGAATGCAAACAAGGAAACACCGGCTGTGTTTGTGTTGCTAAAGGCGGCCACAATACACCGCTTCCCACCTACATCTTTCTTCTTTGACGTCTCCATTATTAATTGAACAAATTGCAAAAGATTCAGCAACACAGATGTACATAATACTTTGGAATTATGCGATGGAAAGACACGACTTATACCGCAACGTTTTAGCATGATACTTCCGCGCAAAATTTGAAATTGCGATTTAGCAAACTAAAAGGGCCGTATTGGCATGTGTCGCAATGTTAATATTTCATCATTGATATATAAACTATCAGACTGCGTGGTGGGTAGTAGTGGGTTTCAGTAGGCCTTTAAGTACAGTGTTGTGTTTACATGCTGCAGGGGTTTATGCAGACATTCCAAAAAAACTACTTTTGTCAGAAGTATGACAGAACTGTTTTTTTTTGCACAAAGGCAATAGCAAGCTGTGTTCATGTTTCGATTAAACTACTCGAATTTGGCATTTGCTTGAATGGCTCACTGGTCTCTCTGGGAAGCTGACGCGCAAGCTGCTAATTGTTCCACAGTGTTTACCAGTTTGCCATCTATTGTCTCCACCAACAATTAGACTATAATTGGGGTGACGGTGAAGCCAAGCTGTTACATTAAAGTTGTCGTTATTAAGGTTTTGTGCAGAAACAGACAATGATCTTTGTGACAGAAGTAGTGTTGTCCCGATACCAATATTTTTGTACCGGTAACACAATTATTTTGATACTTTTTGAAATTAAGGGAACAACAAAAATGTCTTTATTTTAACAGAAAATCTTGGGGTACATATGTTTCTTATTGCAATGAATTCCTTAAATAAAATAGTGAACATACAAGAAAACTTGTCTTTTATAGTTGTGATCAAAATTATTCAACCCCCAAACAATTTTGGTGTTTTAGCAAGTTGGACATTTATTCCGTATTTTGTTTATAGTCATATCAATAATGATGCATTAAATACACAAATGCAACTTGAATTACAACATTATATTTTGTAACATACCAAACAGTGTCATTTCTCTTAATATCTCATTGACAAAATTATTCAACCCCTTGAAGATCATAACTCTTAAGAACATAATTTGAATAAGGTCTTTTCAATCAGGTGTTGAAAACACCTGTAGATGTGATTAGAACCATAACGAGCAACAATTAAACTGATTGAAAAAGACTGTGACGCTCAGCTTTTTGTAGATGGTCAATGGTGTATTTGCAACATGGTGAAGTCCAGGGAGTGGTCAAAGAAGTCCAGAGAGGAGGTCATTTCTCTTCATAAGAAAGGATATGGATATAAGAAAATAGCAAAGACATCACACATTCCAAGAGACACAGTTGGGAGCATAATTCACAAGTTTAAAGCTAAAGGCACAGTGGAAACACTACCTGGGCGTGGTAGAAAGAGGATGCTGTGTGCAACTGCTGTCCGGTATTTGAAGCGTACAGTGGTGAAAAAAACCCAGGAAACAGCTGAGGAACTACAACAGGACATTGCAAAGGGGGGAACACAGGTTTCGTCCCAGATAATAAGGCGCACACTACGAGATGAAGGCCTCCATGCCAGAACTCCCAGGCGCACCCCACTTCTGACTACCAGGCACAAGGAAAAATAAACTTCAGTATACCAAAAATCATCTGGACAAACCCCAAAGGTTTTTGGAAACTGTTCTATGGCGTGATGAGACAAAACTAGAACTCTTTGGGCCTATGAATCAACGTTATGTCTGGAGGAGAAAAAATGAGGCTTACAAAGAGAAGAACACCTTGCCTACTGTTAAGCATGGTGGGGGGTCAATCATGCTCTGGGGCTGTCTCTCTGCCTCAGGTACCGGGAATCTCCAGCGCGTTCAAGGCTTATGAATTCTATTTCCTAGCAGGATATATTAGCTGCAAATGTCATGAAGTCAGTGACGAAGCTGAGGCTTGGAAGACGTTGGACCTTCCAACAGGACAACGATCCCAAGCATACCTCCAAATCCACATCAGAGTGGTTGCAGAAGAAGGGCTGGAAGACTCTGGAGTGGCCTTCACAGTCGCCAGACCTAAATCCTATAGAAAAGCTGTGGTGGGACTTGAAGAAGGCAGTTGCAGCACGCAAGCCCAAGAATATGAATGAACTGGAGGCCTTTGCCCAAGAGGAATGGGCTAAAATACCTGTAGATGGTTGCAAGAAGCTTGTGTCCGGTTATGTATCACGTTTGAAGGATGTCATTACTGCCAAAGGGTGTTCTACTAAGTACTAAAGATGCATGTAACTAGGGGGTTGAATCAATTTGTCAATGAGATATTAATAAAAATGTCCTTTTTTGGTATTTTGTAAAATACAGTGTTATAATTTAAGTTGCATTTGTCTATTTAACACATCTTTATTTGATATGACTATAAACAAAATACGGAATAAATATCCAACTTGCTAAAACACCAAAATTGTGTGGGGGTTGAATAATTGTGATCACAACTGTAGAAGTAAGCAATCAAAGGCTCCTAATTTACAGTTGCTGCTGACATATGCAGTAACATAAAGTGTCATTTTGTATTTTATTATTTTGTCAAAATTACTAAGGACAAGCAGAAGAAAATACATTTGTTAAAGGGGAACATTATCACCAGACATATGTAAGCGTCAATATATACTTTGATGTTGTAGAAAAAAGACCATATGTTTTTTAACCAATTTCCGAACTCTAAAAGGGTGAATTTGGCGATTGAAACACCTTTCAATTGTTCGCTGTCGGAGCAATGACCTTTCACCCGTGACGTCACAACAGGAAGCAATCCGCCATTTTGTCAAACACATTACACACACCAAGTCAAATCAGCTCTGTTTTTTTCGACTGTTTTTCGTACCTTGGAGACATCATGCCTCGTCGGTGTGTTGTCGGAGGGTGTAACAACACGAACAGGTAACAACACGAACAGGGACGGATTCAAGTTGACTTACGTGGAGTGTTGTAATCAGACATATCATTGGTCACGGCATGCTAAACGATGCTAACATGCTATTTAGGCTAGCTGTATGTACATATTGCATCATTTTGCCCCCTTTTTAGCTATATCTGCATCCAGCCTTTCCCTCCACACACATTTAATGCCAAACAAACATATACCAATCGACGGGTTCAAGTTGCACCAGTGTCAAAAGATGCGAAAGTCCCTTGTTTGTTCTGTTCTGTTTTAGCATCGCTACCGACGATAGCAATGCTACGACAGAGATGGCACAGAGATGTTTGGATATCCTGCAACACTCAAAGCTGTTACGCCTGTTCGGCATTGTGATGCCGGGTTCGATTCCCTCGTGGATGCGTCAACAAGTGAACACAGCATAGGTAAGATATAAACGATTTATTTAACTAAAAGGATCTATGACACAAAACACTGGTGCTAATGAAAGGCAAACCAAAGACGCTAGCATAAAAGCTAGGATATACAAAAATGAGAACTAAACTGGCACATAGACAGATTAAAGAGTAAAACAAAACATACAGCATGAGAGCTGGAATAAACAAATGGCTGAGCGTGAAAAGCTAGCGAGAATATACATACGATGACAGAGTGCAGGCGTAACTTGTTGCGTGAAAGCAAATTTGGATCCCAAACTGAACAACAAAAGATGCAGGCTTATATAAGGTAGGTGATTAGTGAGGACAGGTGTGCAGGGCCGTGAGAAACAGGTGAAAACTGATAAGCTACATGGGTGACCGACTTAAACAGGAAATAATAGGATCAGATGGGGGGTGAAAATAAAAATGGAACAACAATAATATGTGGAGGATCCAAAAAGCGGATCTCAACAGTATCCCCCCCCAAAAAAAGACAGATACCAGATGTCTCAAAACAATAATAAAGAAAAAACTTGAACCCCCTCCCCAAAACCAGAAAGTCCACACACTAAGGGAGGGTGGAGGGAGGCCAGGGTGGAGGGTCGCCAGGTCGCGTGCCCCCGAATCCACTGTGGACAAGTCATGTGGCGGCGGCGGATGGAACGCCGTTGCCAAAAAAGTTTTGGCGGGCGACCTCGAAAAGGCCACATTAGTGGCCGACTTGCACTATGAGGTGCCCGGCGAGGCGGACGACCTCGCAGAGGCCACACCCGTGGTAGACGTGGAGGATGACGCTTCAGCACCGAAGACATGGCAGGCTTGGAAGCAGTAGACGTGGGTGCGGGGACTGCAGCCAAAGCAGGCCCGAGTGCAGCTGGCGAGGATGATGCGGGTGCTGCAGCCGAAGAAGGCGTCATTGGCGGCGTGGAAGCCGCAGGAGTCGTCGGAGGTGTGGAAGCCGCAGGAGTCGTCATTGGTGGCGTGGAAGCCGCAGGAGTCGTCATTGGTGGCGTGGAAGCCGCAGGAGTCGTCATTGGCGTGAATGCAGGCGTAGTCGTCGGTGGTGCTGGCGTGGGCTACAGCCCCAACGTCTGCGCTGATGTGGGCTCCAGCCCCGTTGTCGACGCTGGTGTGGGTTCCAGCCCCGTCGTCGTTGCTGGTGCGGGCTCCAGCCCTGTCGTCGGCGGTGCTTGGCGGCGTGGAGCTGGTACCGGTGCTTGGCGACGTGGAGCTGGTACCGGTGCTTGGCGGCGTGGAGCTGGTACCGGCGCTTGGCGGCGTGGTGCTGGTACCGGCGCTTGGCGGCGTGGTGCTGGTACCGGCACTTGTCGAGGAGCCGATACTGGAGTGGGCTCCAGCCCTGTCGTAGACGCAGGTGTATGCTCCACTCCTGAAGCTGGAGCTGGAGTGGGCTCCAGCTTAGGAACTGGTGCTGGAGTGGGCTCTAGCATTGAGGCTGGTGCGAAAACCAGGCGAGGACTTGGTACTGGCGTGAGAACCAGGCTAGAGTCGATTGCTGGTGCAAAAACCAGGTTAGAGTCGGGTGCTGGTATGAAAACCAGGTTTGAGTCATGTGCTGGTATGAAAACCAGGCTTGGGATGGAACTAGGACAGGGACTATGACAAGGACTAGTACCAAGACTTGGACCAGGACTCGGACTAGAACTTGGACCTGAACTCGGACTACGCGTCAGTCTACGAGTTGATCTACAATGTTGGCCAGAAGTCGGACCAGGACTGGGACTAGGTTTGAACGCCGGTGGCGGAGGGCGCACTGTAGGTAGTGGACTAGCGAGTCGAAAAGTCGGTGGAGGAGGTCTAGGTGGCCTTAGTGGCTTGACCGGGGGAAACACAGGTGGAGGAGGTCTACTAGGAGGAGCTAAGCGGAATATCGGTGGAGGTGGCCTCATAGGAGGTTGCGGTTTGACAGTTAGCATCTGAGCTACTTCCCCACCACAGCAATAGGCCTTAGCCCCTCCCTCCAGACGGGGATCCCAGACCCGTTCCCTATGGTCAGGGACTGACCTTAAGGGAGGGTGGTGGGAGGTTTGGAGGTGGGCAGACTCCTCCCCTTTAAATTGACCAACATTCACTTTTGAAAAAGGAGAAAAAACTCCAGACTTGGCGGGAAACGGGGCTTAAGAGGTGGAGGAAGAAAAGTAGGTAGCTCATGTTGCCTTAGTTTGCATCTAGAAATAACATCTGTATAGAACTTAGTTTAGTCTATGGAGTCCAAAAAATCATAGTCAATATTTGAAACAGGTTGAGAATAACAGTCAACAATATAAAAATCCTCAGAAAAAATATCATCGACAGGGGGCGGTATTGAGTCACCGGGGGGCGTTCCCCAAATGTCTTCCCTATGGCAGTCTGTGAAGGTGTCATGGCGGTTGAAGGAGTGTTTGGGAAATGAACCAAAAGGATTACCAGTCATGAAGGGTGAATCCTGGTCGGAGTGAAGTTGACTGTGTCCATGGGAAGGATGAAGTGGAGTAGGAGCGTTACTGCCGTGAGGGGGAAACCTCCATTGGAATCCACGCCTCTTCGGGGCAGCGCGTGCGGTTTCGGAGGACACCTCTGGCCTACAACGGAGTCTCTCCTTTTCCCACGCCATGAGCTCCAACCACGCGTCTTCATCGAAGGCGTCCTTCCTTGTGTTCGACGCAAAGGAATTATTTTTACTTGCTGGGATCCAACTGTTACGCCTGTTCGGCATTGTGATGCCGGGTTCGATTCCCTCGTGGATGCGTAAACAAGTGAACACAGCAAAGGTAAGATATAAACAATTTATTTAACGAAAAGGATCTATGAAACAAAACACTGGTGCTAATGAAAGGCAAACCAAAGACGCTAGCATAAAAGCTAGGATATACAAAAATGAGAACTAAACTGGCACATAGACACATTAAAGAGTAAAACAAAACATATAGCATGAGAGCTGGAATAAACAAATGGCTGAGCGTGAAAAGCTAGCGAGAATATACATACGATGACAGAGTGCAGGCGTAACTTGTTGCGTGAAAGCAAATTTGGATCCCAGACTGAACAACAAAAGAGGCAGGCTTATATAAGGTAGGTGATTAGTGAGGACAGGTGTGCAGGGCCTTGAGAAACAGGTGAAAACTGATAAGCTACATGGGTGACCGACTTAAACAGGAAATAATGGGATCAGATGGAGAGTGAAAATAAAAATGGAACAACAATAATATGTGGAGGATCCAAAAAGCGGATCTCAACAAAAGCAGATGCAATTCCAATGATAAAGTCAACGAAATCACAAAGGTGAGTTTTGTAGATGTTATTGACTTATGTGCTAATCAGACAAATTTGCGCTCGGCATGACTGCATGCTAATCGATGCTAACATGCTATTTAGGCTAGCTGTATGTACATATTGCATCATATGCCTCATTTGTAGCTATATTTGCATCCAGCCTTTCCCTCCACTCACATTTAATGCCAAACAAACACATACCATTCGACGGATTCAAGTTGCACCAGTTGTCAAAAGATGCAATCTTTCGTTAGAAGGCGATCGCCGAATTCCTCCTCGTTGCCGCTGTCAGTTGTGATATTGCTCATTAGCTTCGGTTTCAATTTCGTTTTCGCCATCTGCCTCCACAATCCAACCATCCGTTTCAATACATGCGTAATCTGTTGAATCGCTTAAGCCACTGAAACCTGAATCTGAATCCGAGCTAATGTAGCTATATCTTTCTGTTCTATCCACCATGTTTGTTTTTATTGGCTTCACGCAGTGACGTCACAGGATAATGGACGGGTGGATATAGCGATGGTGAAAATCAAGCACTTTGAAGCAGTTTTTCGGGATATTGCGTGATGGGTAAAATGTTGAAAAAAACTTTGAAAAATAAAATAAGCCACTGGGAACTGATTTTTATTGGTTTTAACTGTGACAGTTATTTGATGCCGAACCCCAGGATGCAGCGAAGGAGGCAGGCGTTGAATGGGAAAACATGGTTTTAATTGAAATTACTAGAACTAGAACAAACAAAGGGTACAAACAAAAAGCGCGCACATGGGCGGAATAACAAACTAAGGGTCTTTAGCATAGAAGCTAGCAAGAAACAAAAAATGACCTAGCGTGGAAGCTAGCGGGCAGCAAACAGGAAAAACTGGAAATGGCTAATGCTAACAGAAACAGCTTACCGCTACGACGACCAGGACAAAATGTAGCACGCACAGGTAGTAGCTGTAACAAAACGACACAACAAGAGTGACATGTGGCAACAACAATACAAATGACAATACAATGATCCAGCAACTGACACAACACAAAGCAGGTACAAATAGGAGCGGGCTGATTGGCAACAGGTGTGGCCAGGTGCCAATCAGCCGCAGCTGAGGAGGAAGACAGCACTCCGGAAACAAGACAGGAAGCTAAAAAAATAAGAGGACTAGACAATAACTAAGGACAGGAAATACTAAACACAGAGGAAACAGACAAATGCAGAGGAAAAAACTAAAACATAGACAAACTGTCAGGGGAAAGCCTGACATCAACCCTTCTGAAATTGTGATAATGTTCCCTTTTAATTTTTTTGTTCATTTACAGTTAGTTTCCGCTTACTTTCTCTTTTAACATGTTCTATCTACACTTCTGTTAAAATGTAATAATCACTTATTCTTCTGTTGTTTGGATACTTTACATTAGTTTTGGATGATACCACAAACTTGGGTATCAATTCGATACCAAGTAGTTACAGGACCATACATTGGTCATATTCCAAGTCATGTGTCCAGGGACATATTTTCTGAGTTTATCAACATAATATACATTTTTTAAAAACGAAAGAAAATGTTGTGATGCCAAAAAATACTGACGTAATCATAGTAGTATTGACTAGATACGCGCCCGTACTTGGTATCATTACAGTGGATGTTAGGTGTAGATCCACTAATGGCGTTTGATTACATTGTGACGCCAGTGAGCTACAGTGTGTAGTGAAGCATGTTTAGTTATTCCTCATCCTGCAGTGTTGATACTTGTGAGAAACTTACTTTATTTGTCGCCATGGAGACCAGGATTACTTATTTAGAAGTAGCTGAAACACTCGCTTGCTGACAATTGGCACGCTGATCGCGAGTTGGATAACAATATTGTGTGTACACTCCAAGTTCGATACAACACGGTCGTTGGGGTCTTTAAAATAGAGATTGGGTTATGGTTCCAAGATGGTGGCGCCCGGACGGGCTGCAACATCGCGGAACTCTTGCTAAAGATGGAACATTTGGCAGAAATACCGGAAAATTATGCAAACTTCATGTCTGGCTCACATCCTGGTCACTCCGTGATCACGTACGACCGCCAGACACTTCTGGATGTGGACATATCGGGCCGTTTTGGACTGATAGACGCGTGCTTGCTAGACGTGCTAACTAGCATGGGAATACTTTGGCGGCTACATCCAGCGGCCTGTGAAGCAGGGGAGTCTAGTAGAAGCGGGTGCCGTCTACGGAGCAGACGCCAGTGATGTGATCGGAAACGCGGATGTCGAGCGGGGCTAAAAACAAAGCAGAAGGCTAATCCCCACAGAACACCACTTCCCTCCATCCTGAAGCCGGATTTAAATGGAAGATGCGAGACTACTGGTCTGGGTAAGGAGTCAGTTAAATTAGAACAAGTTTTTTCTGCTTTGATTGTTTCAGAGTTGGACATGTATTTTACTGAGGTGGCAAACTATGATGCGTGCAGTTTATCAAAACAACAAACAAACAATCGGAACATGCGTTCTACTGAGTGGGCAAACTATGATGCGTGCGGTTTATCAAAGCAACAATCAAACAATCGGAAAATTCCCGTCGTATCAATTCCTAGATATGGTTGTAATTATACTAAATGCACTGGGCATAATAAACACAACATTATTAATATTACTACTATGGATAATTTGATCAAAAATTCCCTAAAACAGCCCACTACCTATAATATAGGTTTTTTAAACATAAGATCATTGTCTCCCAAAACGTTGTTAGTTAATCAGAGACAACAATCTTAACGTCATCGGTCTCAGCGAAACCTGGCTTAAACCAAACGACTTCTTTGCGCTAAATGAGGCATGTCCTCCTAACTTTACACATGCGCATATTGCCCGTCCTCTTAAAAGAGGTGGTGGGGTCGCACTAATGTACAACGAAAACTTTAACCTTAGTCCTAACATAAATAATAAATATAAATCGTTTGAGGTGCTTACTATGAGGTCTGTCACACCGCTGCCTCCACACCTGGCTGTTATCTACCGCCCCCCAGGGCCCTATTCGGACTTTATCAATGAATTCTCAGAGTTCGTTGCTGATCTAGTGACACACGCCGATAATATAATCATAATGGGGGACTTTAATATCCATATGAATACCCCATCGGACCCACCGTGCGTAGCGCTCCAGACTATAATTGATAGCTGTGGTCTCACACAAATAATAAATGAACCCACGCATCGCAACGGTAATACGATAGACCTAGTGCTTGTCAGGGGTATCACCGTTTCCAAAGTTACGATACTCCCGTATACTAAAGCATTGTCCGATCATTACCTTATAAAATTCGAGGTTCAGACGCATGTTCGTCAAACTAATAATAATAATAACTGCTATAGCAGCCGCAACATTAATACGGCCACAACGACAACTCTTGCTGACCTACTGCCCTCGGTAATGGCACCATTCCCAAAATATGTGGGCTCTATTGATAACCTCACTAACAACTTTAACGACGCCCTGCGCAAAACCATTGATAACATAGCACCGCTAAAGTTAAAAAAGGCTCCAAAAAAGCGTACCCCGTAGTTTACAGAAGAAACTAGAGCTCAGAAATTATTATGTAGAAAGCTGGAATGCAAATGGCGCATGACTAAACTTGAGGTGTACCATCAAGCATGGAGTGATGGTTTAATAACTTATAAACGCATGCTTACCTTAGCTAAAGCTAAATATTACTCAAATCTCATCCACCGTAATAAAAACGATCCTAAATTTTTGTTTAGTACGGTAGCATCGCTAACCCAACAAGCGACTCCTTCCAGTAGCTCCACCCACTCAGCTGATGACTTCATGCAATTCTTTAGTAAGAAAACTGAAGTCATTAGAAAGGAGATTAAAGACAATGCGTCCCAGCTACAACGGGGTTCTATTAACACAGATACGACTGTATATACGGCGGATACTGCCCTCCAAAAGAGTTTATATCGTTTTGATTAAATAACATTAGAGGAATTGTTACAACGTGTAAATGGAATAAAATAAACAACATGTTTACTTGACCCTCTTCCTGGGGAACTGATCAAGGAGCTCTTTGTATTATTAGGTCCATCAGTGCTAAATATTATAAACTTATCACTTTCCTCGGGCACTATTCCCCGAGCATTCAAAAAAGCGGTTATTCATCCTCTTCTTAAAAGACCTAACCTCGATCCTGACCTCATGGTAAACTACCGACCGGTGTCTCACCTTCCCTTTATTTAAAAAATCCTCAAAAAATTTGTTGCGGAGCAGTTAAATGAACACTTAGCGTCTAACAATCTATGTGAAACCTTTCAATCCGGTTTCAGGCCAAATCACTCCACGGAGACAGCCCTCGCAAAAATGACTAATGATCTATTGCTAACGATGGATTCTGATGCGTCATCTATGTTGCTGCTCCTCGATCTTAGCGTTGCTTTCGATACCGTCGATCATAATATTTTATTAGAACGTATCAAAACACGAATTGGTATATCAGACTTAGCCCTGTCTTGGTTTAACTCTTATCTTACTAATAGGATGCAGTGTGTCTCCCATAACAATGTGACCTCGGACTACGTTAAGGTAACGTGTGGAGTTCCCCAGGGTTCGGTCCTTGGCCCTGCACTCTTCAGCATCTACATGCTGCCGCTAGGTGACATCATACGCAAATACGTTGTTAGCTTCCACAGTTATGCTGATGACACCCAACTCTACATGCCCCTAAAGCTGACCAACACGCCGGATTGTAGTCAGCTGGAGGCTTGTCTTAATGAAATTAAACAATGGATGTCCGCTAACTTTTTGCAACTCAATGCCAAAAAAACGGAAATGCTGATTATAGACACCGACCTCTATTTAATAATACAACTCTTAACATTTGACAACCAAACAATTAAACAAGGCGACACGGTAAAGAATCTGGGTATTATCTTCGACCCAACTCTCTCCTTTGAGGCACACATTAAAAGCGTTACTAAAACGGCCTTCTTTCATCTCCGTAATATCGCCAAAATTCGCTCCATTCTGTCCACTAAAGACGCTAAGATCATTATCCATGCGTTTGTTACGTCTCGCCTCGACTACTGTAACGTATTGTTTTCGGGTCTCCCCATGTCTAGCATTAAAAGACTACACTTGGTACAAAATGCGGCTGCTAGACTTTTGACAAGAACAAGAACGTTTGATCACATTACTCCTGTACTGGCTCACCTGCACTGGCTTCCTGTGCACTTAAGATGTGACTTTAAGGTTTTACTACTTACGTATAAAATACTACATGGTCTAGCTCCATCCTATTTTGCCGATTGTATTGTACCATATGTCCCGGCAAGAAATCTGCGTTCAAAGGACTCCGACTTATTAGTGATTCCCAAAGCCCAAAAAAAGTCTGCGGGCTATAGAGCTTTTTCATTTCGGGCTCCAGTACTCTGGAATGCCCTCCCGGTAAAAGTTCGAGATGCCACCACAGTAGAAGCATTTAAGTCTCACCTTAAAACTAATTTGTATACTCTAAGCCTTTAAATAGACTCCCTTTTTAGACCAGTTGATCTGCCGTTTCTTTTCTTTTTCTCCTATGTCCCACTCTCCCTTGTGGAGGGGGTCCGTTCCGATCCGGTGGCCATGTACTGCTTGCCTGTGTATCGGCTAGGGACATCTCTGCGCTGCTGATCCGCCTCCGCTTGGGATGGTTTCCTGCTGGCTCCGCTGTGAACGGGACTCTCGCTGCTGTGGTGGATCCGCCCTGGACTGGACTCTCGCGACTGTGTTGGATCCATTATGGATTGAACTCTCACAGTATCATGTTAGACCCGCTCGACATCCATTGCTTTCCTCCTCTCCAAGGTTCTCATAGTCATCATTGTCACCGACGTCCCACTGGGTGTGAGTTTTCCTTGCCTTTATGTGGGCCTACCGAGGATGTTGTAGTGGTTTGTGCAGCCCTTTGAGACACTAGTGATTTAGGGCTATATAAGTAAACATTGATTGATTGATTTCCGAGATCGCGTTTTATAGAAATACTTATTTTTGCCCTTTTCTATTTAAATAATACAATACAATAATCCTCAAACCAGACATCTATGCGTCGATATTTTGTTGTTTTTATTAAGTTGTATTTTTATTTAGTAACTTCCGATTTCTTCTGACAAAGAAATTCGGTTTCGGTTTTATCGGGGGTTGGCAACCCGCAGCCTTGGGACTCTCTGGAACTTTTTCAAAAATGTATTAAAATGCAAAAAGATGAGGAATTAAAATATATATTTTTGTTTTGATATGGTTTATGTAGGAAGACAAACATGACACAAACCTCCCTAATTGTTAAAAATCACACTGTTCATGTTAACTATGCTTTAGTGATTAGAGACTATTTGGTGAGCGCCATTTTGTCCTACTAATTTTGGCGGTCCTTGAATGCACCGTAGTTTGTTTAAATGTACAACTTTCTCCGACTTTCTAAGACGTTTTTTAAGCCACTCCTTTTTTTTTCATTTTGTTTTATAACACTCCTTTTTTGTCTCATTTTGTACACCACACTTTTAATGCCGTACGTGAAGGCACACAGGTGAGCTTTGTTTATGTTATTGACTAGTTGGAGTGCTAATCAGGAATATTTGGTCAATCAAGCTAATCAATGCTAACATGAAATTTAGCCTAGCTGTATGTATATATTGCATCACTATTTGTAGGTATATTTGAGCTCATTTAATATTATTTACTTTTATCCCTTTTTGTATATAACTTCAGATATTTGTTTGTGTGCCATGTTCTTCTATATCGGTATGTTTTAGCATTTTCATGGCAAGTTTACTGACGGAACTTTACTCTACTTTATATTACAAATGGCAACAGCGGAGGGTGAATGTCCCTTAACAAGAAGATAGAGAAAAAGAAGAAGCTTATCGAGTATGGTGTCTACACGGACTACAAAGGCGGACCTGCGCAATTTTTCAGGATTTATGCAGATCTCAAATACAGATCAGCAGTCACCAGAAGGTCAGAAAAGTGGATTTTGCATTGTATTGCAAAACAAAACCACCTCTTAATTTGATTTATATTTGCATGTCTCATGACACATTATCTGTATGTAATATTGACTGCATTTCTAAAAATTGTTTGTGTGCCATGTTGTTCCAGACCACAGCAAACGTTTCCCAGCTTGCAAAGAGTGTAATAAATTCTTAATAAGAAAACAGCCTGCCTTTTCCTTTAACATGGACACACAAATCTATTCCTTTGTACATGTTTTTTTTTCCAAGATGGCGCTGCTGTAGTGGCTGCTGTAGGCAGGAGCTCTGTGCTCTTGTGTCATCCTTTTGTGTTTCCCTCTTGTTTTCATGTGTTATTATATTTTTTTGCATTTTGGTCCGGGACCCTTTGGGACTGTGTGACAAGGGGTGCCACTTTCGTGACCTCTGTGGTGCTTTTTTTGTGGACTTCTGGATCTGCCTCCCGGGAGCCTTTCGGCCATGGAGACCAGCTGCTGGGTGTCTGCCACACCAGAGTATGTTTGGAGGGACTAGAGGAGATGCGGATGAGGGTACAGGGCTGCGGAGTTTGGAGGGACTGGAGGAGGTGCGGATGAGGGGACAGGGCTGCGGAGCTAGCACTGAGCGCTGGGATGGAGAGGCTTCGCGGTGTCTCGACTGGGTGAGCAGGTGTCGGACACCTCAGTCACCTTGGACGTATCCTCGCTCATCCATGCGGACTGAACACTGGCCGAGAGTGGAGTCGGCTGTCTTGGTTGCTTTGTTGGGTCTGCTTCTGTCTCTGGCCATGCTCCCTCCTCCCCAGCGGACAATGGCGTGGAACACCGCAGAGGCCACCACAGTGTATATGTTTCTTTTACTTTTTATTCATAGCTGTATGTAGAAGTGTCTGGTTGTATCTGCTGCTTTAATGTCTTTAATGTCCTCTGTGTTCTTTGATGTTTCCCTCTTACACACATGTAAGAGGGATGTGTACTATGGCTATGAGTTGTTGTTTTTTTCCCTTGGCCTCAGTCTGCACCCCCTCTCCAAGGCCCAAGCTAAGACCTATTTTTTGAATTTTATTTTAATCTTCTATTCTTCCCCCCCCCCCCCACCCCCTCCCCCCCTGTTTACCTGTATGTCATATTTTTTGTAAGGGGCGCTGGAAGCCGGCAGACCCGTCAGCGATCCTGTTCTGTCTCCCTGTAATGTTTGTCTGATCTTGAATGGGATTGTGCTGAAAATTGTAATTTTCCTTAAGGAACTCTCCTGACGGAATAAATAAAGTACTATCTAATCTAATCTAATCTAATTTCTCAGACTGTAATTTCCAGGAGTTATCTCACCCTCTAAGAGGCCTCTATTTTACTTGCCATGAATTTATTGACGTGGACCCCGACTTAAACAAGTTGAAAAACTCATTCGGGTGTTACCATTTAGTGGTCAATTGTACGGAATATGTACTGTACTGTGCAATTTACTAATAAAAAGTTCAATCAATTAATCAATCCATTACTTAGTTTGAATGTTGTAAAAATGTGTAGAATAAATTATACATTTCAACATTTCTGTCAAAGATTTGCGTATTTCTTTTTTTTGATAGTAGGCTATTATAGCTAATATAGACACGTCATCTGTAATACATTATAACACTTATTATTTTTTTGTGGCTCCAGACAGATTTTAGTTTTGTATTTTCGGTCCAACATGGCTCTTCCAAAATTTTGGGTTGCCGACCCTTGGGTTATATTCTTCTCATCGCCAAAGGTAAAGGCTATCTTTCTATTTTGTGTGCTTCTAATTGTTTCATAGGCTTCTTCAGCCCTCCTCCAACCAAATTACTGAGCACTTTGCGCTCTTTGTTTCGCCGATTCACTTTAAGCTAGCGAGCTACCAAGCTAACGGGGCTAAGCTAGCCCCACCCCGAAGCCCCTCGTTTCAAGAAAGAAAAAAACCTGAGTATGGCTTTGTGTTCTTTTTGCACCCCTTCTCAAGGTTATCCCTGCTAGATACAGTTGAGTAACACTTGTAACTTTAGATGCCGTTGACACATTTGCTGGCATGTGTCAAGATCCGTTGCCCGGATCATGTTTTGTTTAGTTAAAGACTACCTTAGTTCTGTTTCAGCACCCCTGGGGTTGTGTTTTCTTGGTTTCCATGGGTGTTGATTAGTTTCACCTGCTTCTGATTACTGTCCGGAACGCTCACCTGCTCCCAGGCACTAATCAGAGAGGTACTTATTCCTGCTTTTCACCACACTCAGTCTGGCTGTCTTGTTTGCTTCAGGCAACAGTTACGTTTGATGGTTTCTTGCTTTTCTGCTTGAGTTTTCTATGCTAAGCTTTTCCATTAACATTCCCATAGCTTCTACTGGAATCAGCATACTTTTCTGTTTATTTATTTTCCTTACTGATTTATGGACTATAAAGCATTGTCTTACCTGCACGCTGCCTACAGAGTTCCGTCTGCATCCTGGGGAAATAATCCGCGCGTTACCATGCGATCTAATCGTGACAGCGTGAGCCGTTTTAAGCTGACTAGCCCAGTTAGCAGCAGCCCTAAACGGCCTACAAGCTACGGTGAGCTGGAAAAGATGCATAACAGATTTAGCTCGTTAGCTACATCCCTGTCCACCGCGATGTAAACAGGTGAAAATTCAAGGTCCATGACAATATCGCGATATATAGAACATCATGTTATATTGGGGCCATGTTATATCTAACTATCCATCCATCCATCCATCCATCATCTTCCGCTTATCCGAGGTCGGGTTGCGGGGGCAGCAGCCTAAGCAGGGAAGCCCAGACTTCCCTCTCACCAGCCACTTCGTCTAGCTCTTCCCGGGGGATCCCGAGGCGTTCCCAGGCCAGCCGGGAGACATAGTCTTCCCAACGTGTCCTGGGTCTTCCCCGTGGCCTCTTACCAGCTGGACGTGCCCTAAACACCTCCCTAGGGAGGCGTTCGGGTGGCATCCTGACCAGATGCCCGAGCCACCTCATCTGGCTCCTCTCGATGTGGAGAAGCAGCGGCTTTACTTTGAGTTCCTCCCGGATGGCAGAGCTTCTCACCCTATCTCTAAGGGAGAGCCCTGCCACACGGCGGAGGAAACTCATTTTGGCCGCTTGTACCCGTGATCTTATCCTTTCGGTCATGACCATAGGTGAGGATGGGAACGTAGATCGACCGGTAAATTGAGAGCTTTGCCTTCCGGCTTAGCTCCTTCTTCCCCACAACGGATCGATACAACGTCCGCATTACTGAAGACGCCGCACCGATCCGCCTGTCGATCTCACGATCCAACTAACTAAGTGTATTTAAATAAAATATTTCAGAGTGTGTATAATTACTTTTGTAGAAAAATACTGTGTTAAAAATAGTGACACGATTTTAAAGTGGTTGGGATAGTCATGTGACTAGATATGGCTTCCCCAAAATGGTACCGTTTAAATTTACACGCCAATTAAAATCAGAATCGGATGTATTGGCCAAGTATGCTTAACACAAATAACTTACATGACTTGGTGGATTGTGCTCTCGCCGTTCAACCAAAGAATCCACTTCAAGAAAGCCCACTGTTTGAATAAAATTGGTCATTGGTCTACAGATCAACTTTCTCTTTGATCAACTTTAACCATTTGTTTGTCAAAACAAGTTCCAGTACGGTTGTTGTAAAGAAAGGAATTTTAACAAACCCCTGCAAATTTGGTAAACACGTTAGGATTCACCCACTCTTTCCATTCATTGCATCATACAATTGCCTTTGATTTCTTTTCATTTCATTGCATCACATAAATCCATTGCATATCTCTTCCAAACTATCCACTTCATCCGTGGTCATCAGATTAAGACAAGGTACAGATGTCAGGCTTGAGAATATCTCAGCACGTCTTTAAAAATGGGATGCTCTCATGTCTGGGTTTGATGGTACAGTCAAATATTGCAGCTTCACAACATCGCAGGTTTAAAAAAAAATTGGGGCCTACGTTAAGAGCCAAATTAAGTCTCATGTATGCCTTAGATCATGGGTGTCAAACTCTGTCCCGCGGGCCGAATCTGGCCCGCCGTGTAATTTAATTTGGCCCTTGAGGCAATATCAATTTAGCATTAGAGCTGGCCCGCCGGCGTCATACAGCGTCGGTGCCGCTGTAACACCGCATTCACCGCTAATACTCATACTTGCCAACCCTCCTAATTTTCCCGGTAGACTCCCGAAGTTCAGTGCCCCTCCCGAAAATCTCCCGTGGCAACCATTCTCCTGAATTTCTACCGATTTCCACCTGGACAACTATATTGGGGGCGTGCATTTAAGGCACTGCCTTTAGCGTTCTCTACAACCTGTCGTCACGTCCGCTTTTCTTCCATACTAACAGCGTGTTACATAATATGTGTGGCTTTTACACACACACACACACACACACACACAAGTGAATGGTCAACAGCCATACAGGTCACACTGAGGATGGCCATATAAAAACTTTAGCACTGTTACAAATATGCGCCACACTGTTAACCCACTCCAAACAAGAATGACAAACACATTTCGGGTGAACATCCGCACCGTAACACAACAGAACAAATACCCAGAACCCCTTGCAGCACTAACTCTTCCGGGAAACTTCCAGCAAACTGACCAATAATTAACGTTTTATTCCTGCATTTTCTCTTGCTACTTCAAGGCTTGAATTTTTGGTTCATTCATTATTGTTAATTTATTTTCAAATTTATTATTAGCCTGTGGAAAAAAAATGATATTTACCTCTGAAGATTGCAAATAGACAAAAAGGCATTACATTTTTATTTAAATTTTATTTGATATGCCATTGATATTTTTTTTAATTATTATTATTATTATTTGAAACTGGATTTTACATGTCACTATAAAGTTATATAAGCCTTGCTTGTTCAATATTTAATGCAAAACTTGTTTGGGTCCCTATTAAAACGTTAATTTGTTCAACATTGCCCTACTCTGTATTTGAGTTTGACACCCCTGCCTTAGATTTACAAAACCCAAAACCAGGGAAGTTGTGTAAATTAACAATGAGCTGCAAATCCTTTTCAACCGATATTCAATTGAATAGACTGCAAAGACAAGATACTTAACATTCGAACTGGAAAACTTTGTTGTTTTTTGCAAATATTAGCTCATTTGGAATTTCATGCCTGCAAGATGTTTCAAAAAGGCTGGCACAACTGGCACAAAAAGACTGAGAAAATTGAGGAATGCTCATCAATCACTTATTTGGAGCATCCCATAGGTGAACAGGCTAATTGGGAACAGGTGGGTGTTATGTTTCCATGAAATGCTCAGTCATTCACAAACAAGGATAGGGCGAGGGTCACCAATTTGTGAAGAAATGCGTGAGCAAATTGTTTAAGAAGAACATTTCTTAACCAGCTATTGCAAGGAATTTAGGGATTTCACCTTCTACGGTGCTTAATATCATCAAAAGGTTCAGAGAATCTAGATAAATCACTGCACGTAAGCAGCAAGGCTGAAAACCAACAATGAATGCCCGTGACCTTCGATCCTTCAGGCGGTACTCCATTAAAAAGTGACATCGGTGTGTAAAGGATTTCACACAAGGGCTCAGGAACACTTCAAAAAACACTGTCAGTAACTATAATTAGTCACTACATCTGTAAGTGCAAGTTAAAACTCTACTTTGCAAAGTGAAAGCCATTTATCAACAACACCCAGAAATGCCGTTGGCTTCACTGGGTCATAGCTCATTTAAGATGGTAAAGCGTAAAAGTGTTCTGTAGTGTGAAATTTCAAATTTTGGGGGGAAACTGTGGAAAAGAGGAAAAGAACCATCCGGATTGTTATAGGCGCAAAGTTCAAAAGCCAGCATCTGTGATGGTATGGGGGTGTATTAGTGCCCAAGGCATGGGTAGCTTACACATCTGTGAAGGCACGATTAATGCTGAATGGTACATACAGGATTTGGAGCAACGTATGTTGCCATCCAAGCAACAGTATCATGGACGCCCCTGCTTATTTCAGCAAGACAATGCCAAGCCCTGTGTTACAACAGCGTGGCTTCCTAGTAAAAGAGTGCAGGCACTAGACTGTCCTGCCTGTAGACCAGACTTGTCTCCCGTTGAAAATGGGTGGCGCAATATAAAGCCAAAAATACAACAAGGGAGTCCCCGGACTGTTGAACAACTTAAACTGTACATCAAGCAACAATGAGAAAATAATCCACCTGAAAATCTTCAAAAATTGGTCTCCTCAGTTCCCAAACGTTTCCTGAGTGTTGTTAAAAGGAATGGCCATGTAACACAGCGGTAAAAATGCCTCTGTGCCAACTTTTTTGCAATGTGTCCCACCTTTTAATTCTAAGTTAATGATTATTTGCGAAAAAAAAAAAACACGTTTCTCAGTTCGAATATTACATATCTTGTCTTTGCAGTGTATTTAGATTGAATATGAGTTGAAAAGGATTTGAAAATCATTGTATTCTGTTTTTATTTACGATTTACACAATGTGCCAACTTCATTGCTTTTGGATTTTGTAATATTTAGAATGCAAAACTTAAAAAATACATCCATTGTCATGTCTTTCATAATGACTGCGAACTATAAGGAGAATTTAAAAAATGGTCAGTTCCCCTTTACAAACAGTAATATATATATATACATATATATATATATATATATATATATATATATATATATATATATATATATATATATATATATATATATATATATATATATATCCATTCATTTTTCTACTGCTTATTCCCTTTGGGGGTGCGGGGGGCGCTGGTGCCTATCTCAGCTACAATCGGGCGGAAAGGCGGGATACACCCTGGACAAGTCGCTACCTCATTGCAACAGGTAATTCCTCAAAAAATTCAATTCTCAAATGGAATATACAAAAGGTTTGGGTCTTAAGGTTTACTCTCTAAAATCAAATACTTTGTCAGTACACTTCAAATGGAATACTGTGTACAATGTGTCCTTTCTCATGTGTCCCAAAAAATGCAAAATTTACCCCAAAATTAGCCCCGCCTTTTACTATTTGGGTACACATAGGACCTTTTAAGGCAACCGGGAACATTAGGGTTTAGTCCTTTTTGGTAGAACCATGGAACCTTCAGAACATAGTCCTCGGTGGTGGTACCCCAAAACCATGAGCTAGCATGTATTTGTATTTGGTCACACACTCCCTTAGAGGATTATTCCACTAAGTCAAAAGTTCACATGTCCATCACAAATTCTCCATAAAGTGGTGGCTTTTTCCCCCCAGGAAATGCAGGTTTGGAGTTCAGAAGTGATAATTAAAAACATGAGCAACATCTGGTAGGAAGCCCCCACAGGTAGGAGTAAAGTATAATGGTCGGATGTCACCCGACTCAAATTGACTACAGGAATAATGTCAGGGAAAGATTGACTTGCCAGACTGACGGGCTCCAAGGCTAGAACTACAAAGATTAAGGGTATTTGTGTAAAAGGTATTTTGGGAAAGTTGTCCAAGAAGACAGCAGAAGAGTAATCCGGCTCACTCATTCCCCTGGAGCTGCAGCTCCAGTCTGAGGCTTGCTGAAAGAAATAACGTTTTTTATTCGAGAATTCTTCGTTGGCATCTTATTGGCTTATCTTCGTTGGCGTCCTATTGGGACGGCGTGGAGAAGTTGGTAGAGTGGCCGTGCCAGCAATCTGAGGGTTACTGGTTCAATCCCCATCTTCTACCATCCTGGTCACGTCCGTTGTGTCCTTGGGCAATACACTTCACCCTTGCTCCTGATGGGTCCTGGTGAGCGTCTTGCATGGCAGCTCCCGCCATCAGTGTGTGAATGTGTGAATGGGGGAATGTGGAAATACTGTCGAAGCGCTTTGGGCTCCTTAAAAAGGGGTAGAAAAGCGCTATGCAAGTACAACCCATTTACCATTTACATATCACTCATCACACGGCCAACAAATATACAACTGTACGACGGCCCTTTTGGCAGAACCCTGGTACAGTCATGCGTCAAGTCCTCTTTGGGTGACTGAGAGTTTGGCCCCAACCCCTCTGGGATCCATTCTGGTGTAATAGTGCCCTTTAAAGTCAGAGCCGCATTTTATAAGGACCCTAACCCATCCGAGAAAGTTGTCTTTCCACCTAATATGAATGGCATAACCTATGCTAGTTAGCAGAAATCAAACCTGGGACTTTCTGCGTTAGGCTGCATTCTTAACGTCGTTATTTGGATGTATCTACCCCACAATTTATTCCAATCTCACTCACTTTGCTTCCTCAAAAAACAGTTCAGTCTTGTGTGAATCTTTCCTGTTTTGCCCGAGTATCCATTCTTTTTGCGGTCTTATTGCAGATGGATTAAATGAAGTGGTCTCCAGTATTTGCCGTGCCACATAACAGCTGGTTTCATGCTCAACAACCAGGCTCTTCAAACCCTGTGGGAGCCACCTTGCAGAGGTAAATTCAATTGGAAGCGTCAACCATAAACACAGAGCTTATACACTTCACACAAAGTGTTGAAACAATTTAATCCAACAGGGAAAAAAGTGTTTTTTTAGACAACGTGTGGTGTCTCAAATGTCCTACATTGTTTTGTATTATTAGTATATAATTACAGCTGCTGGTTAACCATTTCTGAAGAGCAGAGAATCTTTTGAGCTACCACAGAGTCCGTTTACCCGAAACAAAGGCCAATCCAGTGGTTCTTAAAGGGGAACATAATCACCAGACCTATGTAAGTGTCGATATATACCTTGATGTTGCAGAAAAAAGACCATATATTTTTTTAACCGATTTCCGAACTCTAAATGAGTGAATTTTGGCGAATTAATCGCCTTTCTGTTTATGGCTCTTGTAGCGATGACGTCAGTACGTGATGTTGCCTAGGTAAGAAAGCCGCCATTTTCATTTTTTCAAACACATTACAAAAACCGGGTCTCAGCTCTGTTATTTTCCGTTTTTTTTGACTATTTTTTGGAACCTTGGAGACATCATGCCTCGACGGTGTGTTGTCGGAGGGTGTAACAACACTAACAGGGAGGGATTCAAGTTGCACCACTGGCCCGAAGATGCGAAAGTGGCAAGAAATCTGCCGCCAGACCCCTATTGAATGTGCCGGAGTGTCTCCACATTTTACCAGCGATGACAGACATGGCACAGAGATGTATGGATAACCTGCAGATGCATTTGCAACGATAAAGTCAACGAAATCACAAAGGTGAGTTTTGTTGATGTTGGTGACTTATGTGCTAATCAGAACTATTTGGTCGAGGCATGACTGCCAGCTAATCGATGCTAACATGCTACGCTAATCGATGCTAACATGCTATTTACCGGCGGTGCTAAGGCTGACATGGCACAGAGATGTATGGATAACCTGCAGATGCATTTGCAACGATAAAGTCAACGAAATCACAAAGGGGAGTTTTGTTGATGTTGGTGACTTATGTGCTAATCAGACATATTTGGTCGCGGCATGACTGCCAGCTAATCGATGCTAACATGCTACGCTAATCGATGCTAACATGCTATATACCGGCGGTGCTAAGGCTGACATGGCACAGAGATGTATGAATAACCTGCTGATGCATTTGCAACGATAAAGTCAACGAAATCACAAAGGGGAGTTTTGTTGATGTTGGTGACTTATGTGCTAATCAGACATATTTGGTCGCAGCATGACTGCCAGCTAATCGATGCTAACATGCTATGCTAATCGATGCTAACATGCTATTTACCGGCGGTGCTAAGGCTGACATGGCACAGAGATGTATGAATAACCTGCTGATGCATTTGCAACGATAAAGTCAACGAAATCACAAAGGGGAGTTGTGTTGATGTTGGTGACTTATGTGCTAATCAGACATATTTGGTCGCGGCGTGACTGCCAGCTAATCGATGCTATGATGCTATTTAGGCCAACTGTATGTATATTTGAAACCATATTACGTTTCCTTCCACACACATTTAATTCGAAAAAAAACACTTACCAATCGACGGATTTAAGTTACTCCAGTGTCACAAGATGCAAAAGTCCTGATCGTTTGGTCTGCACATTTTACCGGCTATTCGGCTATGCTGTGGCTATGAATAGCGTCAATAGCTATTTGCTCAATAGCTTCAGTTTCTTCTTCAATACTTTCATACTCCAAGCATCCGTTTCAATACATGCGTAATCTGTTGAATCGCTTAAGCCGCTGAAATCCAAGCTAATGTCGCTATATCTTGCTGTGGAATTCGCCATTGTTTGTTTACATTGGCAGCACTGTGTGACTTCACAGGGAAATGAACAGTGTCTTGGCAGAGAGCGAAAAAAAGGCACTTTAAAGCTTTTTTTAGGGATATTCCGGGACTGGTAAAATTTTGAAAAAAACTTTTAAAAATACAACAAGCCACTGGGAACTGATTTTTATTGTTTTTAACCCTTTTGAAATTGTGATAATGTTCCCCTTTAACCTGGGTTCGATCGAACCCTAGGGGTTCAGTGAGTCGGGCTCAGGGGTTCGGCGGAGGTCAAAACACACCCGACTCATCGTGTGGATAAAGGCTTTTCCGTATCGGCATATTACGGATACGGCAACAGCAGAAGTCAGAATGATTTGCAGGTGTGTAATTTGTTGTGAGTTTATGAGCTGTGTTGGTTTTGTTGTTTGAACAAGGTGATGTTAAATGCACGGTTCTTTTTGTGCACCAGTAAAAACAAACATGGTAACACTTTAGTATGGGGAACACATATTCACCATTAATTAGTTGCTTATTAACATGCAAATTAGTAACGCATTGGCTCTTAACTATTCATTATTAAGTAGAATCAAACAACACAGGACGAGATGTTGAACAGTCCCTTGTGCCAAATGTGGAGAGATGTCCTTGTTGTTAAGACTGGTAGACAGACAACGTGAGGATGTGGGGGGTGGGGTGTTCTTGTGAGTTGTGGGATATGAGACTTGGTCAGGGTTAAATTCCAGGACAATTGGACAAGCGACACATCTTCAGTAGTGTGCCCTTGCATCATTGGGTGTTTTGGCCCTCAAACACTATCCACCCTCCACAAAGGTGGCCCGCCGAAGGATGATTAGTCCTCAGCTTGTGGCCCGTGCTCAACTGTTCCCGAAATTCACCCTGTTACACTGTTTTTGGGGCCCAACCGGGGTCCTTCCGCTTGAGCCAAATCCACTGGCTGCTTCTTTCTGCTGCCTCTGAGACTGCTCTGATGGTCCTCCGCAGAGCCTGACCGTGGCTGCCGAGTTCCCTCCGGAGTCTGATGGTAGACGACGCCACAAATCCTCTCCATCCCACTTCTACTGGATAGACCTTGGTGTTGAAGCCCCGCTGCCTCGCTTCTTCTGCTAGCTCTGAGTAGCGCAGCTTCTTACGTTCATAGGCCTCCTCCACAGAGTTCCCCCATGGGACTGTGAGCTCTATGACGTAAGCAGTCTTAACCGAAGGGGACCAGAGCACCAAGTCTGGCCTGAGGTTGGTAGAGGCAATCTCAGGTGGGAAAACCAGCTGTTTGCCGATGTCTGCCAGTATCTTCCAGTCACGCGCCAGGTATACCATGAATTGATTAACGTGGACCCCGACTTAAACAAGTTGAAAAACTTATTCGGGTGTTACCATTTAGTGGTCAATTGTACGGAATATGTACTGCACTGTGCAATCTACTAATAAAAGTATCAATCAATCAATCAAAAAGGTAAAGTACTTATAATGCCTTATTCGGCATGGGCTTATTATAACCCTAACCCAAACCCTAACCAAATAACTCTAAATTAAGTCTTTGTAACTTAGAATATGTTCCCCATACTAAAGTGTTACCAAAAACATAGAACTTTGTCTTGAATTTGAAAATAAAGGAGGGTTGGGTGAATGCGCATATGAAACTGGTAGGGTTCGATACCTCCAACAAGGTTAAGAACCACTGGGCTATACGAACCATACCATAACTGGCTCATCCTGGACTCTACAACCAAAAATGGATCAAATCAGCAAATATAAACATGGGCCGGGACATACAGACGGTGCACGTGACACCGGATTTGAATATAGATAATACCTTCACAGCATCGGTATGAATTGGACTGTTATTATGCCGAGCAGATAATGTGAGTGTTACACAAACAAAAACCAAATAGAAAATTGTATTTAATAAATGATGCAAACTTCTTCATTTATACAGCAGCCACCTCCATGGCAACAGCAAATGTTTTCGCGTAAACACCAGCTTGAGTATTCACAGTTCCACAATCGTATCTTGCGAATATGTTTTCCTCGAACCCCTGTGATGTCAATGCATTTTGAAAGGCATGGTTCATTTGTAGGGATGTAGCTTTATATAACTTCCTCCCACCTCCAAAGACATGCACCTGGGGATAAGTTGATTGGCAACACTAAATTGGCCCTAGTGTGTGAATGTGAGTGTGAATGTTGTCTATCTGTGTTGGCCCTGTGATGAGGTGGCGACTTGTCCAGAGTGTACAGCGCCTTCCGCCCGAAAGCAGCTGAGATAGGCTCCAGCGACCCCCCCACAACCCCGAAAGAGACAAGCGGTAGGAAATGGATACAAGTTTACTGATAGTGCTAGCACAGTTAAGGAATGTTCTGTGTTTAACTGAGCGTTGCAGCAGGCCTTATAATGTATGTTGTCTGTAAATAATGGAATGTTGATGTTTGATTTAATCAATCAATCCAACTTTATTTATAAAGCGATTTTCATACATAAAATAAATCAATTAATCAATCAATCAATGATTATTTATACAGCCCTAAATCACTAGTGTCTCAAAGGGATGCACGAACCACAACGACATCCTCGGTAGGCCCACATAAGGGCAAGGAAAACTCAAACCCAGTGGGACGTCGATGACAATGATGACTATGAGAAACCTTGGAGAGGACCGCACATGTGCCCCCCACCCCATTCTAGTGGAACCGAAAGCAATGGATGTCGAGCGGGTCTAACATGATACTGTGAAAGTTCAATCCATAGTGGATCCAACACAACTGTGAGAGTCCCGTCCATAGTGGAGCCAGCAGGAAACAATCCCAAGCGGAGGCGGATCAGGATGTCCCAGCCGATACACAGGCGAGCGGTCCATCCTGGGTCCCGAAACTCTGGACGGGCGGTCCATTCCAGGTCCCAACCCAGGACAGCCAGTACTTCATCCATCGCCAATGGACCGGACCCCTCCACAAGGGAGAGTGGGACAGAGGAGAAAAATAAGAGAAACGGCAGATCAACTGGTCTAAAAAGGGAGTCTATTTAAAGGTTAGAGTATACAAATGAGTTTTAAGGTGAGACTTAAATGCTTCTACTGAGGTAGCTACTTGAACTGTTACCGGTAGGGCATTCCAGAGTAAGAGAGAATGAGTGATGAAAAAAACACTTAATTGAACGGTTTAAAACAGGAGAAAACACGAAAAAAATGAAAATTTAATTTTGAAACATAGTTTATCTTCAATTTCGTCTCTTTAAAATTCAAAATGAAACCGAAAAAAAGAAGAGCAAAACTAGCTAATTTGAATCTTTTTGAAAAAGAAAAAATAATAATTTATGGAACATCATTAGTAATTTTTTCCTGATTAAGATTAATTTTAAAATTTTGATGACATGTTTTAAATAGGTTAAAATCCAATCTGCACTTTGTTATAGTATAAAACAAATTGGACCAAGCTATATTTCTAACACAGACAAATCATTATTACTTTTAGATTTTCCAGAACAAAAATTTTAAAAGAAATTCAAAAGACTTTGAAATAAGATTTAAATTTGATTCTACAGATTTTCTAGATTTGCCAGAATATATATTTTTTAATTTTAATCATAATAAGTTTGAATAAATATTTCACAAATATTCTTCGTGGAAAAAACAGAAGCTAAAATGAAGAATTAAATTAAAATGTATTTATTATTCTTTACAATAAAAAAAAATTGAGCATTGATTTAAATTGTCAGGAAAGAAAAATAAGTAATTTAAAAAGGTAAAAAGGTATGTGTTTAAAAATCCCTAAAATCATTTTTAAGGTTGTATTTTTTTCTCTAAAATTGTCTTTTTGAAAGTTATAAGAAGCAACGTAAAAAAAATAAATGAATTTATTTAAACAAGTGAAGACCAAGTCTTTAAAATATGTTTTTCAAATTCTATTTGAGTTTTGTCTCTCTTAGAATTAAAAATGTCGAGCAAAGCGAGACCGGCTTGCCAGTAAATAAATACAATTTAAAAAATAGAGGCAGCACACTGGTAAGTGCTGCTATTTGAGCTATTTTTAGATCAGGCCAGTGGGCGACTCATCTGGTCCTTACGGGCTACCTGGTGCCCGCGGGCGCCGCGTTGGTGACCCCTGATGTAAACCAATCAGAAGCAACCGAAGGCGGGTCTTGGCCTCTCTGTCTTTCACACACTTCTCAGTGCAATGTTGGCGACTTTCTCCCTAAACCTAGTACCTTTCCAACGTACTTTCTCAAAAGCTACTACTGACGAATCTAGCAACTTTTTGGGATGTTTTGGAGACATGAAAGCATGTCTCAATTTAAGGTCCTCAACGTACATTACGTATTTTTAAGTGTAATCCCAATAAAGTCCATTCCAGTCCGAGTGGAGAGGTGCACACCCACTCTGTGCAGAGCTGCCACTGTTTCTCTTTTGGTTTACAGTTTGAGATGAATGTAAACGTTTCATCACAGACACACTTCAAATAAAAACAAACCTATTGTTCATGTTACAGCCGGTCAATAGATTTGGTTTGTTTGTGAATATCACAATCTGTCAGTCTTTTGATCAAATTTGATACTTCAACATTTAATGATCAATCAATCAATCAATGTTTACTTATATAGCCCTCAATCACTGGTGTCTCAAAGGGCTGCACAAACCACTACGACATCCTCGGTAGGCCCACATAAGGGCAAGGAAAACTCACACCCAGTGGGACATCGGTGACAATAATGACCCAGTGGGACGTCGGTGACAATGATGACTATGAGAACCTTGGAGAGGGTCTAACATGATACTGTGAAAGTTCAATCCATAATGGATCCAACACAGTCGCGAGAGTCCAGTCCAAAGCGGATCCAACACAGCAGCGAGAGTCCCGTTCACAGCGGAGCCAGCAGGAAACCATGATGTAGATCATGGGTGTAAAACTCTGGGCCGCCGGCCAGATTCGGCCAGCCGTTTAATTTCAGTTGGCCCTTGAGGCATTATCAAATTAACATTAGATCTGGCCCGACGGTAACACCAAATTCACCGATGATACTCGTACTTGCCAACCCTCCCGATTTTCCCGGGAGACTCCCGAAGTTTAATGCCCTTCCCAAAAATCTTCCTGGGCAACCATTCTGCCGATTTTCACCCGGACAACAGTATTGGGAGCGTGCCTTAAAGGCACTGCCTTTAGCGTCCTCTTTTCCTCCATATAAACAGCGTGCTGGCCAAGTCACATAATATATGCGGCTTTCACACACACATATGCGAATGCCACGCAAAGTTGGTCAAAAGCCATACAGGTCACACTGAGGGTGGCCATATAAACAACTTTAACACTGTTACAAATATGCGTCACACCGTGAACCCACACCAAACAAGAATGACAAAACACATTTCGGGAGAACACCCGCACCGTAACACAACATAAACACAACAGGACAAATACCCAGAACCCCTTGCAGCACTAACTCTTCCGGAACGCTACAATATAGACCCCCTGCTACCACCAAACCCCGTCCACCTAATTTTTTATTTTATTTTCGAATTTATTAGCCTATGGAAAAAGTTAATGTTGATATTTACCTCAGAAGGCTGCAAATAGAAAAGAGGCATTAATTTTTTTAATTAAATTGTATTTAATATACAACTGATGTTTTTTCGTTTGTTTTTTGAAAGTTGATTTTGCACTATTACGTTAAGCTCTGCCTGTTCCATGGGAGGAAGCCCGAGTACCCGGAGGGGACCCACGCATACAGGGGGAGAACATGCAAACTCAACACATAAAGATCCCAAGCCCGGGATTGAAACCAGGATTACTCTGGTCCTTCGTACTGTGAGGCAGATGCACTAACCCCTGTTCCACCGTGCTGCTCTATTTAAGCCTTGCTTGTTCAATATTCATTGCAAAACTAGTTTGGGTCCCTATTAAAAGGTTATTTGTTCAGTTTTAAATTTTGGCCCACTCTGTATTTGAGTTTGACACCCCTGATGTAGAACAAAGAAGAAACACCTAAACAGAATCAACAGAAGACAATTAATTGACAGTTCTAATTATAATTAGCATTTTTTAAAATAATTTTTATGTCTCCCGCCATGTAATTCCTCTCTCCTCTACAATATCCATTGTAATCATAAATGCAAATAAGTAGAGATGTCCGATAATGGCTTTTTTGCCGATATCCGATACTGTCCAGTTCTTAATTACCGATACCGATGTCAACTGATATTTATATATACAGTCGTGGAATTAACACGTTATTATACCTAATTTTGTTGTGACGTATTAAACAATGTAAGAAGGTTTTCCAAAATAAATCAACTCAAGTTATGGGAAAAAAATGCAAACATGGCATTACCATATCCATCCATCCATTTCCTACCGCTTATTACCTTTGGTCACAGGGGCTCTGGATGCCTTTCTCACCTACAATTGGGTGGAAGACGGCGTACACCCTGGACAAGTCGCCACCTCATCGCAGGGGGGCACTGCCATATTTATTATTGAAGTCACAAAGTGCAATCTTTTTTTAAACATGCCTCAAAACATCAGCTTGGAAGTTTGGACATGCTCTCCCTGAGAGAGCATGAGTAGGTTGAGGTTGGGGGGGGTGGGGTTGAGGTGTTTGGGTAGCGGGGGGTGTATATGGTAGTGTCCCTGAAGAGTGAGTGCTGCAAAGGGTTCTGGGTATTTTTTCTGTTGTGTTAATGTTGTGCTACGGTGCAGAGGTTCTCCCGAAATGTGTTTGTCATTCTTGTTTGGTGTGGGTTCACAGTGTGGCGCACATTTGTAACAGTGTTGAAGTTGTTAATACGGCCACCCTCAGTGTGACCTGTATGACTGTTGACCAAGTATGAATTGCATTTACCTGTGTGTGTGTGAAAAGCCTCAGATATTATGTGCTTGGGCTGCCACGCAAAGGCAGTGGTTTTAAGGTTTATTGCCCTCTGTACTTCTCACTACGCAGCGTTGAAACCGATACCGATAATTTCTGATATTACATTTTAAAGCATTTATCGTCCGATAATATCGGCAGTCCGATATTATCGGACATCTCTACAAATAAGACAATGATGTCATCAATCAACTTTGTGCAACTTTTATGACAGTGGATAGCTACTTTCCTTACTGAAGAGTTGGCGACACTGGAAGATGAAGAGAGATCAGAAGAGATTGAGGACAGTGAGGATGGAGATGCAGAAGCCAGATAAATTGGTGATAGCGGGGTGTATAATATAGCCTGGAATAGTCATGGATGTATGGGATTCTGGGTAATTGTTATGTTGCGTTTATAATGTGTTACACGGAGGATGTTCTCCCGAAAAGTGTTTGTCATTCTTGTTTGGTGTGGGTTCACAGAGAGCACATATTAGTAAGAGTATTAAAGTTGTTTATATTACAACCTTCAGTGTAACTTGTATGGCTGTTGACCAAGTATGCCTTGCAATCCCATATGTGTGACGATAGAAGCAGCAAAATGCATGTGTCTGGCAGGCACGCAGATAGCATGGTGTAAAAGCGGGCGCGATGACATGTTGTAGTGGACTTTAAAAGTAAAGCTATCATGGCACGCCCTCAATATTGTAGTCCGAGTGAAAATCGGAGAATGTTGACTCCGGGTGATGTCCGGGGGAGGCACCAAAATCCCGATTGTTTCGGGGGGGTCAGCGATTATGCAGCTGAGCCACATCAGAGTGGCCAAAGTGCCGCGTGCAGCTCCAGAGCCGCGGGTTGCCGACCCCTTTTCTATTTGGTCACAGAATCCTTTAGAGGGTCATCCTATTAAGTTAAAGTTAAAGTACCAATGATCGTCACACACACTAGGTGTGGTGAAATGTGTCCTCTGCATTTGACCCATCATCTTGATCACCCCATGGCAAGTGAGGGGAGTAGTGGGCAGCAGCGGTGCCGCGCCGGGGAATGGTTATGGTGATTTAACCCCCAATTCCAACCGTTGATCCTGAGTGCCAACCATGGAGGCAATGGGTCCCATTTTTTATAATCTTCGGTATGACTCGGCCGGGGTTTGAACTCACAACCTACCGATCTCAGGGCGGACACTCTAACCACTGAGTCACTGAGTAGGAAAATACGCCCTTAGATTGCATCGGGTGCAGAAGTCCATCACAGCTTGTCCAGAGAGTGAGGGAGTTTGCCCCCAGAACAATGAAGAAGGGATAGCAGCAATTGGATTTTAAAAGGAATTTTAAACAAAATAACGGTATCTGGTAGGAAGCCCTCACAAGTAGGAGTAGAGGATAGGGGTCGGAGGTCATCCGACTCAAGAGGAAATAGGTTGACTGGCCAAGCAACAAACTGGGCTTTGTCCAAACTCGCCGGTTCCAAGGCTAGAGTTAGAAGAGTGGAGGTCTTTGTGTAAAAGGTATTTACGGACAGTTGTTAAAGAGGATATCAGAAGAGTAATCAGGCTCATACTCTTTCTCCTGGAAGCTGCAGTTCTAGGGTAAGGCTCGCTGAAACAAATATAGCTTTTTGGTCGACGATTCTTAGTTGGCGTCTTCTTGGCTCATCACCCATCCCACAGTCACTCTGTCATGGAAGAGTGGCAGGACCATCAAATACACAACACCACATTTTAAAGCTAATTTAAAATGTATTTTATTTAAAATACTTGTGTCATCCATATTGGGATGTTTATCCCTTGATTTATAATTGGCCATGTCACAATCGCGACATATTCTATGAATCCACCATTTACCTCCAATGGTGTACCTTGTGGGAAATTGGTACAGCTTCGTACCGAACCGAACGGTTCGTACTGAATCCTAAATGCATGTAATGTTACACCCCTAGCAGTGAGTAAACTTCACAGGCCCACGTAAACGATAGAAGGATAACAGAAATCAGACGTCTGCAAAAACAAAAAGAAAGATGTTAGATTGGAAATTGGGTCGTTATTCCCCAACTCCATAAATAAAAAGGCTATTTGTTGACATTTTTAAACCAAGAAGTCAATGCCTGGAGCTGATATATAAATTGTTGACCAATTAGTTTTGGGAATTATTTTTTGTTTGCACCACTTGGGGGTTCTCTGCAAAAATAATCCTCCACATATCGCCAACTCCCATCAACGCCTGCTGAGCATTTAATCATACGCATGTGTCCAATCTACACAAAGCACAAAGCAATTATAAATGCCTGCAGGCAAACTGGAACAGGTAGGAACACTTGTTGATGGATTATTTTTAGCTAAAATTAATGGACCCCCCACCTCATATGAAAATGTGTTTTTGTTATGTATGTCTAAGGCAGCGTCTTGTTGCAAACATCGGGAGACATCCATGCTGGATATCCCAGAGGCTTCTAAAACAAATTATATCCAAAAAGTAGGGCAACAATAGCATTTTTAACTGACTCTCGTCAGACTGAAATATTAACATATAGGCAACTGAATTAAAAATAAAAAACATCCAACAAAGCACACCATTAAATACATCTGGTTCAGAAATACAGTAGTCCCTCAGTTTTTGACGATACAGTTTTGCGATAAACAAATTCATATGATACGTTTTCCCATAGCAAACGATGTAAATCCAATAAATCTGATCCAGACACCTACAAATATACATTATACTTATTGTTTTACATACAGAAATGAGGGTAGCTGGGTTCCGCCCTAATGCCACTGGGATAAGCCCCAGCACCCCTGTGACCCAGAGAGAGGGGACAAGCTCTAGAACATGGATGGACGGATGGATGGGTAGGCGCCATGCTACTTGATTGTTTGGCTGCACTTACCCTCTGTCATGTCTGCGATCATGTTTTGTTTAAGTTATGTCCTGTTTGGTTTTTGGAATCTTTTCAGTTCCTGCTTTTTCACTCCCTTGTCTTGTTTCCATGGTTACCGATTAGTTTCACCTGTGATGTCACACACCTGATTTGTTTGGACTCAAGCACCTGTTCAATCACCACAGTATTATTCAAGCCACAGTTGCCAGGTAGTCAGCCTGGCGACATCACCCTCGATCACCTTCTACCCACCCTCGATACACCCTTGTAAATCATGCCGATGATCCATGTCCCGTTCTCGTTTCAAAGTAAGTTTTTCGTTATTCATGCCACAGTGCAAGTTTTTTTATTATATCCATAGTTTTGCCTTAGGGCTAGTTTTGTTTTCATAGCCAAGTTTTGAACCTCCACTGAGAGCGCCTTTTGTTTATACCCTTTGTTTTTGCAACACCTTTAGTGTTAAGATTAAAAGATGCCCTTACCTTCACGTCGTGTCCGGTCCAATCGCTTTGCACCACGGGAGAACAATCCACACCACAGTCCTAGTCATGACACTCTGTGAAGGCTTTTGTAGACAATTAATACATGATTTTACAATGCTTTTAGTGGTTTCTTTTGACAATGTACTCAATTAAAAAAAAACACAGAGCCATTATTGTGTGTTTAATCTGGTTCTAAAACCAAAACGTATTATTGTTAAAAAATGGTTGTCAAAAAAACACCAAATTAGACGAAGACCGGGGCATTAGTGATGGCCAACAACGGACAATTTTGATTTGACACAATATCAATAACATGTTTTACAATACCAATTAGTGAAGTGAAGTGAATTATATTTATATAGCGCTTCTCTCTAGTGACTCAAAGCGCTTTTACATTGTGAAACCCAATATCTAAGTGACATTTAAACCAGTGTGGGTGGCACTGAGAGCAGGTGGGTGAAGTGTCTTGCCCAAGGACACAACGGCAGTGACTCGGATGGCCCCAAGTAATTGCCCGGAAATAACCTTTTTGGGCAATTTTGATTCATACTATGCTGGGGGGGGGGGGGTTTGTGCAATTTTTATGTGTTTTTTATTGAATCCTTTTTTGTCCATTTTGATTTATAATAATGTTTGACTATCAGAGTTGGCACTGCAATAAAGTAGCAACAATTTTATTTATATGATATCAATTATTTTTGGGGGGTAATTGTATTCATACGATATAAATTACTTTTTTGGCAATTAAGATTTATACGTTTCTGTTTACCTTTGGTAACACTAAATTGGCCCTAGCGTGAGAATGTGAGTGTGAATGTTGTCTGTCTGGCGACTTGTCCAGGGTGTACTCCGCCTTCCCCCCGAATGCAACTGAGATAGGCACCAGCACCCCCTGCACCCCTAAAGGGACAAGCGGTAGAAAATGGATGGATGGATGTTTATCTTTTTTGGAAATGTTGATTCCATATTACATTGATGACTACTTTGGCATTGTCATACCTGTAATTCAGTTTTAAGTGTGATCATGTTTGTTTTGTTTTTGGACTCTTGTTTCCCGTTTTACACATCCTGGTTTTGTTTTTCCATAGTAACCCGATAGTTTCCACCTGGTCTCCTAGTCACGCCCATGCCCTCAGTCCCGCACCTGTTCCTAATGATCACAGCCACTATATAAGTCAATTTCTTTATGTCCATCAGTCGGGCAACATTAACTTTCATTGCCTTACATACCTCATGCCATGCTTTTTGATTCAGCCACGCCAAGTAAGTTTTTGTTTGTATTTCTGTCTTTGATAGTATCTTTTGTTTTAAGTATAGTATAGATTTTTATCCGCCACAGAGCGCGTCCTTGGTTGCCTTTTTTTTTGTATTTTGAGTATTAATAAAAACATCATGTACCTTAATTCACGCCTGCGTCGAAGGAGCACAAACAATCCAAGTCCAAGCCTGACAGGCATTTGTTTTTCAACACTGCCATTGTGATGTATTGCAGATCAACGTGCATTTTCAATCTTTATAAAAATCGCAAAACAAAACTTAAAACTATGTAATAAGTACTGTTGCGTTTTGACCAGTTCTTCTGCTGGTCACCCCCCAAGTTATTTCGATGACACATAAGCTGATAAGCTCAACTCGTCGTGTTTGGAGGAAGAAGAATACTGAGTTGCATCCCAAGAACACCATACCTACTGTGAAGCATGAGGGTGGAAACATCATGCTTTGGGGCTGTTTTTTTGCTAAGGGGACAGGACGATTGATCCGTGTTAAGGAAAGAATGAATGGGGCCATGTATCGTGAGATTTTGAGCCAAAACCTTCCATCAGTGAGAGCTTTGAATGGTTGACCAAATACATATTTTCCACCATAATTTACAAATAAATTCTTTAAAATTCCTACAATGTAATTTTTTTTTTCACATTCTGTCTCTCACAGTTATAGTGTACCTATGATGAAAATTACAGACCTCTGTCATCGTTTTAATTTGCACAATCGGTGGCTGACTAAATACTTTTTTTGCCCCACTGTACGTCCGGGTGCAACATAAATACAAATAACAATTCCGATAGTTACAAAATGCACATGACATGTGGGTTGATTGCATTGATTTTTATGACATATTTGATATGACCTATCATGTTAAAGGCATGTTCTGTGCACATGCATGCCATGTATAGATGTTGTGTCCAGCTGAGTGTAATGAATAGAAACAGTGATGTATCTGTGTGGTCTTTACAAGAAGATGATTTAACTGTATTCCACCTTGCACTGCACACATGGGTGACTTGTTTGAGACTGAAAAAAAAAACAGATTGCGATGAAAGTCTTCCCTGCTCTGAGATGTTCCAGCACATCATGTTGGAGGTGTTCAACCCTTTTGTGCTGATATAAATGCTAATTAAAATGTGTCTTTCACATCTTTATATCCACATGTTACATATACCGTATTTTCTGCACTGTATTATAAAGTTAAAGTTAAAGTAGCAATGATTTTCACACACTAGGGCCAATTTAGTGTTGCCAATCAACCTATCCCCAGGTGCATGTCTTTGGAAGTGGGAGGAAGCCGGAGTACCCGGAGGGAACCCACGCATTCACGGGGAGAACATGCAAACTCCACACAGAAAGATCCCGAGCCTGGATTTGAACCCAGGACTACAGGACCTTCGTATTGTGAGGCAGACGCACTAACCCCTCTGCCACCGTGAAGCCCCTACAATGGCGGAGAATAAACTTGACTAATGGAAACAAAAATTAGCACAAAGGCATGACTATGGACAAAAAAACAAAACTCAATAACTGACAAAAAAAACAAAAACTTACGTGGCATGGAGAGAATGATTAAAGAGGCATGGCATGGCATGAAGGAAGTATAGGTAAAGTCGCCCTGCTGACCTCCTGGCAATGACAGGTTGAAATAATGGACATGATTAGTGCAAACAGGTGTGAGACATGAGGACAGGAGCATGACATGAGGACAAGGTGAACACTAATGACTTGGCATGGTAACAAAGCAAACAAGTGCAGAAACAGGAACTGATTGTCCAAAAAACAAAACCGAACATGACCAAAACAAAACATGATCCCATAGACGTGACAAAATGTTGCATAGATTATGTTTTACAGATCATCTTCAAGCCGCTTTCTGACCGTTGCGTTAGGATGCGCCGTTTTGTGGGCGGTCTTATTTACGGGGCTCACCTTCGGCAGCGTCTTCCCCCCCGTCATCTTTGTTGTAGCGGTGCAAGGACGAGAGTGGAAGAAGTGTCAAAAGATGGAGCTAACTGTTTTAATGACATTCAGACTCTACTTCAATCAATAACGGAGCAGCATCTCCTCATCCATGGCTCACTAGTGCACCAATAATGTGTCCCGTGAAAAAACGTCCAACCTGAACTCTCTAATAACTAAGGTTCCTTAGGTGAATAATTGAACTCACTACACCAGTAGTTTTTAACGCTTCCACAGCGAGATATAAATAAGAATTTTACACTACTTTATGTTGGAAATGACAACAGCAGAGGATAAATGTCCCATAACAAGAAGATAGTGAAAAAGAAGAAGCTTATCGACTACTGCATTTTTACCACTGTGTTACATGGCCTTTCCTTTTAACAACGTCCGTCAGTAAACATTTGGGAACTGAGGAGACCAATCTTTGAAGCTTTTCCCATTCTTGTGTGATGTACAGCTTAAGTCGATCAACAGTTCGGGGTCTTCGTTGTCTTATTTTTTGTTTCATACCGCGCCACACATTTTCAATGGGAGACAGGTCTGGACTAAATAAGCAGGGGCGTCCATGAAAAATACTTTGCTTGGATGGCAATACATGGTGCCTTCACAGATGTGTAAATTACCCATGCCTTGGGCACTAATACACCCCCATACCATCCCAGGTGCTGGCTGTTGCGCCTATAACAGTCCGGATTGTTATTTTCCTCTTCAGTCCGGAGGACACAACGTCCACAGTTTCTAAAAACAATTTAAAATGTGGATTCGTCAGACCACAGAACAATTTTCCACTTTGCATCAGTCCATCTAACATGAGCTCGGACTCAGCTAAGCCGCCGGCGTTTCTGGGTGTTGTTGATAAACGGCTTTCATTTTGCATAATGGAGTTTTAACTTGCACTTACAGATGTAACGACAACATATAGTTACACGACAGGTTGAAAATGATTTGTAAATAATTGTATTATATTTTTATTAACGATTTTTACACAGGTTTTGTTTTTTGTAAAAATATACACTGCTCATGAAAAACAAAATGACGAAGATGACTTTACTGACTCTTAATCCCAGTAGAGATTGTTGTTGGAATATTTTATTAACTAACATTGGCTTCTCGTACATTGACAGTTTGTTTAATATGGTTCTGACATGTTCCGCGACCTTGGGAAGAACTTCATACTCGGCAGACAAGCGCTCAAATCTTTCAACCGACACGACTCTCGCCTGTAAAACCTTCTTTTCCGGTGGCTGATATTTGCATGATTATTCTGATTTTCATCCTCTTAAGGTTCTCTTTCATCGATCTGTCCTCTAGCAGGCTAAGGTGAAATAGTGCATTAGTCCAGGATTATGTTACACATCCATGTTGCTGTCTCGGTAGAATTTGCAGTGTTGACTATTATTAAAAGTGACAGTTTTCTATAATTGGGAGAACTGGGATAAGGATGCCAGGAGAGAGAAGTAAATCTCCAGAGGCTAAGCCCATAAACTAATCTAATCATTTTTAATGTGTTTGTTGACTGTCTAAATTCAACGACTAAGACAAAACTTCTTAAATTCACAGAATGTCATGGTAACAATATTGACAATAAAACGAAATAACTCGCTTTTGCCGTCCTTTGGGGATTGTAATAATCGAATTCTGTTAAGAGGGAGGCAGAAAACATCAATTTTCTTCTGTGTATTTGGGTTGCAGAGGCAGACTTCTATACAGCTCTATCAGGGGAAAAACCAAGGCGTTCCTCGGCCAGCTGCCAGACGTTAACCGTCTAAAATAGATGTCAAAGCCACCTCAGCTGGGTCCTCCCGGATGATCAAACCCCTCACCATATCTGTAAGAGTCCTGCTACCCCGTGGAGGAATTTCGTCTGCTTGTATTTGTGATATTCACAAACCAAAGAATGTTTACTTATATAGCCCTAAATCACTAGTGTCTCAAAGGGCTGCACAAATCCACCACCCAAAACTTGTGACCACAAGTGAAGGTAGAAAAACATACACTATATTGCCAAAAGTATCGGACCACCCATCCGAATAATCAGAATCAGGTGTCCTAATCACTTGGCCCGGCCCCAGGTGTACAAAATCAAGCTCTCAGCCATGGAGACTGTTTCTACAAACATGTGTGAAAGAATGGGCCGCTGTCAGTGATTTCCAGCGTGGAACTGTTATAGCAGGGGTGTCAAACTCAAATACAGAGTGGGCCAAAATTTTAAACTGAACAAAGCTGCGGGCCAAGGTTGAACGAATTAACCTTTTAATAGGGACCCAAACAAGTTTTGCATTGAATATTGAACAAGCGAGACTTATGTAACTTTATAGTGACATGCAAAATCGAGTTCCAAATAATCCTAATCATTTCAAAATAGCAAAGGCATATCAAATCAAATTTAAATAGAAATTGAATGCCTCTTTTCAATTTGCAGCCTTCTCAGGTAAATATCAAAATAAACTTTTCCCACATACTAATAATATATTTTTATATTGTAGCGTCCAGGAAGAGGTAGTACTGCAAGGGGTTCTGTGTATTTGTTCTGTTGTGTTTATGTTGTGTTACAGTGCTGATGTTCTCCCGAAATGTTCTTGTCATTCTCGTTTAGTGTTGGTTCACAGTGTGGCGCATATTTGTAACAGTCTTAAAGTTGTTTATACAGCCACCCTCAGTGTGACCTGTATGGCTGTTGACCAAGGTTGCATTGCATTAGCGTGTGTGTGTAAAAGCCACATATATCATGTGACTAGGCCGGCACGCTGTTTCTACTTAGGAAAAGCGAACGTGACGAAAGGTTTTAGAGGACGCTTGAGGCAGTGCCTTTAAGAAACGCCCCCAATACTGTTGTCCAGGTGGGAATCGGGAGAAATTTGGGAGAATGGAGTTAGCAAGTATGATTATTAGCGGTGAATGCGGTTTAATACCGGCGGGCCACCTCTAATGTTAATTTGATATTGCCTCAAGGGCCAAATGAAAATACACGGCGGACCAAATTTGGCCCGCGGGCCAGAGTTTCACACCCATGTGTTATAGGATGCCACCTGTGCAACAAATTCAGTCGTGAAATGTCCTTGCTCCTAAATATTCCAAAGTCAACTGTCGGCTTTATTATAATAAAATGGAAAAGTTTGGGAACAACAGCAACTCAGTCACGTAAATTGACAGAGAGTGGTCAGTGGATGCAGAAGCGCATAGTGCAAAGACTTTCTGCACAGTCAGTTGCTACAGAGCTCCAAACTTCATGAGACCTTCTGATTAGCCCACATACAGTACGCAGAGAGCTTCATTGAATGGATTTTCATGGCCGAGCAGCTGAATCTAAGCCATACATCACCAAGTCCAGTGCAAAGCTTCGGATGCAGTGGTGTAAAGCACGTCGCCACTGGACTCGAGAGCAGTGGAGACACTTTTTTCTGGAGTGATCAATACGTTTTTCCATCTGGCAATCTGGTAACTATTTAAATGCTATGAGTTAGAGATGTCCGATAAAAGCTATATTCCGATATTGTCCAACTCTTAATCACCGATTCCGATATCAACCGATACCGATATATACAGTCGGGGAATTAACACATTATTATGCGTAATTTTGTTGTGATGCCCCGCTGGATGCATTAAACAATGTTACAAGGTTTTCCAAAATAAATCAACTAAAGTTATGGAAGAAAATGCCAGCATGGCACTGCCATATTTATTATTGAAGTCACAAAGTGCATTATTTTTTTTTTAACATGCCTCAAAACAGCAACTTGGAATTTGGAACATGTTCTCCCTGAGAGAGGTTGAGGTGGGCGTGGTTGGACGTGTATATTGTAGCGTGCCGGAAAAGTTAGTGCTGCAAGGTGTTCTGGGTATTTGTTCTGTTGTGTTACGGTGCGGATGTTCTCCCGAAATGTGTTTGCCATTCTTGTTTAGTGTGGGTTCACAGTGTGGCACATAGTTGTAACAGTTTTGAAGTTGTTTATACGGCCACCCTCAGTGTGACCTGTATGGCTGTTGACCAAGTATGAATTGCAATCACTTTTGTGTGTGAAAAGATGTAGATATTATGTGATTGGGTCAGCATGCAAAGGCAGTCCCTTTAAGGTTTATTGGCGCTCTGTACTTCTCCCTACGTCCGTGTACCACTCCGTACAGCGGAGTTTTAAAAATATATACATTTGACATTTTGAAACTGATACCGATAATTTCCGATATTACATTTTAAAGCATTTATCGGCCGATAATATCGGCAGTCCGATATTATCGGACATCTCTACTATGAACCATTGCTTTAGGTCTGAAGGTGCTGATCTCATACCAGAAGCTTCACACTTATCTGTGGTGTCGGGGTCAGATTTAAGTAACTCGGATTCCAACCAGCATCCAGACTTTGACAAGAGCTCCTTTAGAAGGTCACCAAAACTCAAGTGTCTTGATTTAGGCTTAAGTCGTATGGCGTTTGCAGAAGCCACTCACAATAGATGCTTTGACATCCACGTCTTGGTGCGACCGTGGAAGAATGTTCAACCAGAAAATGTTCAAAATTGTATGACCTTCCGCTTTCCACTGGTACACTTGAAACTCTGTTCAAAAAATATTTGTCAAAACATGCAGCAACCTTCTTCTTAAAACAGGGCTTCTTCCACACTGTTTGTGTAAGGAAACCATGCAGGTGAGAGCATGCAGACAAAACTCCAGAACACTGAAACTTATTGTACTCGGTGTACTTACTGTATTGGACCACCGATATCATAGACTGGTATTATGCTTGATGAGTATTATTATTGTCCAAATGACCAATAAGTTATCATCTGTCTTTTCCCCAGTTCTAAGTCCTTTTGATTATTAGTGTCAGGTGGTATAGACAGGAAGACAAAGCATCTGCATACAGTTCCAGCAAGTGTATTACATGCTTAATGGAAAGCAATCTGATGTTTGGCTGATCGATATGCGAGGGCGTTTTGTTAGAAAGGCAGGATGTCAATAGATATCAAACTCTCCTTGGATGTGCTCCACATGTGAAATTAAGTTTGCAGTCTTGTCATGTGAGATGCGCAACGTAGGGTTAAATAAACCTCGAGGATGGGGAAGGTCGTGTGGTATGCACTCACTGTAACATGTACAGTATGTACTGACTTAACTAAGCTAAGCATATCCATATCTAATGTTCTTATAAAAACATGATGGGATAACGACTTATTAGTGATTCCTAAAGCCCCCCAAAAAAGTCTGCGGGCTATAGAGCATTTTCCGTTCGGGCTCCAGTACTCTGGAATGCCCTCCCGGTAACAGTTCGAGATGCTACCTCTGTAGAAGCATTTAAGTCTCACCTTAAAACTCATTTGTATACTCTAACCTTTAAATAGAGCTCCTTTTTAGACCAGTTGATCTGCCGCTTCTTTTCTTTTCCTCCTCTGTCCCCCCCTCCCTTGTGGAGGGGGTCCGGTCCGATCGCCATGGATGAAGTACTGGCTGTTCAGAGTCGGGACCCAAGATGGACCGCTCGCCTGTGTATCGGTTGGGGACATGTCTACGCTGCTGATCCGACTCCGCTTGGGATGGTTTCCTGTGGACGGGACTGTCGCTGCTGTCTTGGATCCGCTTTGAACTGAACTCTCGCGGCTGTGTTGGAGCCACTATGGATTGAACTTTCACAGTATCATGTTAGACCCGCTCGACATCCATTGTTTTCGGTCTCCTGGGGGTGGCACTTGGCCACACCTGAAATCAGCCCGCTTCTATTTGTACCTGCTTTGTCTTGAGTCAGTTGCTGGATTATTCTGTCAAAGTTTGTTGACGAACCCCAAGATGCAGAGAAGGAGGCAGGCATGGAGTGAGAAAACATGATTTAATAAAGATACTAAGACAAAATCAAACAAAGGCTACAAACAAAAAGCGCCACGAGGGCGGATAACAAACTAAGGGAACTAGCATGGGAGCTAGAAAACAAAAAGGAATTTAGCATGGAAGCTAGCAAGAATCGAGCAGGAAACAGAAGTCGTACTAGTAGAAACAGGGAACGAAAAGCAGTAAGCTAAAAGCATCTAACTAAATATAGTCTACCGCTACGCTGCAAAGATACGACACGACACGAGCGACAAGAAGTGACATCGACAAGACAAGTCAAAATGACAATAATCCAGCAACTGGAGGACAAAAACAGGCTCAAATAGAAGCGGGCTGATTGACAATTCAGGTGTGGCCAAGTGCCAATCAGCTGCAACTGAGGGAAAACAGCGCACAGGGGAAAAAACAGGAAACAGACAAAATAAGAGCGCTGACAGGAACTAAAAACAGGAAATACTAAACACAGAGGAAACCAAGACAAATGCAGAGGAAAAAAACTAAAACACAAACCAACTGTCAGTGGCAAGCCTGACAACAATAAGCCATGCTAACTGGCGCTAACACGGGTCGGTGCATCGACGCAAATGACGCAAATAACGATACCAAGTATTGTTAGGTCAATACTACATTGATTAGATCACTATTGATACCATTAAACCTATATCGTTTTTATTTACAAACTCAAGAAATAAGTCACTAGAAACAAAAACCAAAGGATTAAAATCAGAGTCAACAGTAGGAACTCATTTAAATATTTAATTGATACTGTTACACCTCCATCGCGTGTTTTTCCAGTAATAATTGTGATCAAAAATGTCATAATTTAATGATCTTGAACATTGTGAGACTCAGCATTGGTATGACTGATACTGCCCTATTGGAGCCGATTTCTAGTACCACCTAAAACTAATGTAAAGTATTGAAACAACAGCCGATAAAGTGTTTTTTTTACGTTTTAACAGGATTTGTATAACCGGAAATAACTAGCTATTAACAGTAAATGAACAAGTAGATTTTTATATGCTTGATAAAATAATATAACAGGAAATGACACAATATTACTGCATGACAAATGTTATAACCCGTTTTCAAAATGTATTATTATTATTGTTATTTAAATACCAAATAAGACAATGTTTAAGATAAAGATTTTAAGTTATATCACCCTTACCTGGCTGCGGAGGTTCCTTGAGAATTGTAGTACGGGGGCCCAGAATTTGCCAATGCGGCGCTGTTTTCAGGGTCTTAAATCGATTTCTACTGGACTGTACACTTTGTCTTGGAGGACATTTGACGTAGTCATCGAAGTAGTCTTAATCATTTCATGCTCACAGATTTAGATTTAGCAGATCTAGTCTGAGTGCTTGGAGTATAGGTTCTGGCTATTTATCCTAAGGGGCAGTTGCACAAGCATATATACAGTGGGGGAAAAAAGTATTTAGTCAGCCACCGATTTTGCGAGTGTTCCACTTAAAATGATGACAGAGGTCTGTAATTTTCATCATAGGTACACTTCAACTGTGAGAGACAGAATGTGAAAAAAAAATCCAGGAATTCACATTTTAGGAATTTTGAAGAATTTACTTGTAAATGATGGTGGAAAATAAGTATTTGGTCAACCATTCAAAGCTCTCACTGATGGAAGGAGGTTGTGGCTCAAAATCTCACGATACATAGCCCCATTCATTCTTTCCTTAACACGGATCAATCGTCCTGTCCCCTTAGCAGAAAAACAGCCCCAAAGCATGATGTTTCCACCCCCATGCTTCACAGTAGGTATGGTGTTCTTGGGATGCAACTCAGTATTCTTCTTCCTCCAAACACGACGAGTTGAGTTTATACCAAAATGGATACATTGATGATACAGCAGAGGATTGGGAGAATGTCATGTGGTCAGATGAAACCAAAATAGAACTTTCGCGGTAAAGATAGTGTAGTGAATTATACCATATACCATTTTCTTATATGATTGTGAGCTGGCATGTGTTTGTATTTGGTCACAGAATCCTTCAGAGGATTATTTTACCAAGTTCAAAAGTGCACATGTCTATTAAAAACTCTTCAGAGTGGGGTGGTTCTTGCCCCCGGGCAATTGAAACCATACAGGAATGCAGGTTTGGATTTTAGGAGTGATAATACACACATTAGCAACATCTGGTAGAAAGCCCCCACAGGTAGGAGTAGAGGATAGGGGTCACAAGTCAGCCGACTCAAACTGATCAGACGAATAATGACAAGGAAAGATTGACTGGCCAGACTGACCGGCTCCAAGGCTAGAACTACAAAGAGTAAGGGTATTTGTATGAAAGGTATTTAAGAACAGTTTTCCAAGAAGCAAGCAGAAGAGTGATGAGGATTTCTCCTGGAGCTGCAGCTCCAGCCTGAGGCTCGCTGAAACTAATAAAGCTTTTTTGTTCGGCGATTCCTCATTGGGTCTTTTTGGCTCATCTCACGACCATCAAATATACAACAATAGCGCCCAAATTAGCCCCCTTGTTGTTGTCAGTAGTGTTTACTCTTAACCCACAAACGTAACTCCCGTTTGGTAAATATCTTCATCGATCGCCACAATATAATAATAGAAAATAAGAGAAAAACAACACCGTAATACAGTACATATACAACAAAAATAAAGGTTAAATTGACACCTAATTTAAGCCGAACATATGTCGTTTGACAGTAAGAATAGAAAACAAATCTGCAATATAGTGAAGCTGCAATATTTGAAAAGTGATATGGCAAGGGATGACAATATTCAAAGACTGAAGAGCCAAAAGACCCAAGAGGCAAGAATAAGTAAGAAATGGACGAAATACAAAGCAACTGAAAACCGCCCCCTGTTTTGAAACACCATGCAATATTTCAACTGGCGGGTAAGGATGACTGTGAGAAAGGTGAGGGACCAGCCCAGAATGACAAACGAGGAGATAGTTAACGACCTCAAAGGATTCAGGAGCACAGACATGAAGAAAATCATGACTTACACACTGCACTGTAATGGACTGAGACCATGCGGTTGCCGCAAAGGAGCCCTGAACATTGGTAGATATGAAAAACGCCAACCTATTTATTAATAACCGTCAGGAATTGACTTATGCTGTCTTTAAAGGGCGTCTATTGTGATTCTCGTCTTTGCTGACTTACAAAGGTTACAATGTTGGATACTTGTGAATCTCCTTTCTCTCGGCTTCAGGCTGTGAGACAGTTACACCCCTCCGTGTTATTTATTTATTTCGAACATGTCATGTCTAGCCTTTTAGGCTAAACATATTATTGATATACTCTTCATCCGTTGCATCGCTCACCCAACGGGGTCCCCGAATCTGCGGTGCTGTCCGAGGTTTCTCGTTTTCCCCATTGGGTTGAGTTTTTTCTTGCCCTGATGTGGATCTGAGCCGAGGATGTCTATGGTTTGTGTAGCCTTTTGGGACATTTGTGATTAAAGGGGAACATTATCACCAGACCTATGTAAGCGTCAATATATACCTTGATGTTGCAGAAAAAAGACCATATATTTTTTTAACCGATTTCTGAACTCTAAATGGGTGAATTTTGGCGAATTAAACGCCTTTCTATTATTCACTAAACGTGACGTCAATCCGCCATTTTCTCAAACACATTACTGTCAGGCTTTCCCCTGACAGTTTGTCTATTTTTTAGTTTTCCTCTGCATTTGTCTGTTTCCTCTGTGTTTAGTATCTCCTGTCTTTAGTTCCTGTCTAGTGCTCTTATTTTGTCAGCTTCCTGTCTTGTTCCCTGAGTGCTGTGTTCCTCCTCAGCTGCAGCTGATTGGCACCTGGCCACACCCGTTGCCAATCAGCCTGCTCCTATTTGTACCCTCTTCGTCTTGTGTCAGTTGCTGGATGATTGTATTGTCATTTGTATTGTCGCTGACTCATGTCACTCTTGTGTCTTTGCTACCTGTCGTGACTGGCATCATTTCAGCTATTACCTGTCACGCTACATCTTGTCCTGGTCGTCGTAGCGGTAAGCTGTTTTGTTAGCCATTAGCTATTTCCAGTTTTTCTAATTCTTATCCTCTAGCTTCCATGCTAAAGTTCTTTTTTGTATTTCTAGCCCCCAGTGCTAGCTCTCTTAGTTTGTTATTCCGCCCACGTGCGCGCTTTTGGTTTGAACCCTTTGTTTGATTTTGTCTTCGTATTTATATTAAAATCATGTTTGCTCACTCCATGCCTGCCTCCATCTCTGCACCTTGGGGTTCATCAACAAATATCCCTGACAATTACAAACAACGAGTCAAATCAGCTCTGTTATTTTCCGGTTTTCCCACTGTTTTCTGTACCTTGGAGACATCATGCCTCGTCGGTGTGTTGTCGGAGGGTGTAACAACACGATCAGGGACGGATTCAAGTTGATTTACTTGGAGTGTGCATCGATCAGCACGGCATGCTGTGTGTACATTTGTAGCTATATTTGCATCCAGCCTTTCCTTCCACCCACATTTAATGCCAAACAAACACATACCAATCGACAAATTTAAGTTGCTCCAGTGTCAAAAGATGCGAAAGTCCCTGGTTTGGTCTGCACATTTTACCGGCGATGCTAAGACAGACATGACACAGAGATGTATGGATATCCTGCAACACTCAAAGCAGATGCATTTCCAACGATAAAGTCAACGATATCACAAAGGTGAGTTTTGTTGATGTTATTGACTTGTGTGCTAATCAGACATAAATTTTCACGGCATGACTGCTAGCTAATCGATGCTAACATGCTATTTAGGCTAGCTGTATGTACATTTCTAGCAATATTTGCATCCAGCCTTTCCTTCCACCCACATTTAATGCCAAACAAACACATACCAATCGACGGATTTAAGTTGCTCCAGTGTCAAAAGATGCGAAAGTCCCTGGTTTGGTCTGCACATTTTACCGGCGATGCTAAGGCAGACATGACACAGATATGTATGGATATCCTGCAACATTCAAAGCAGATGCATTTCCAACGATAAAGTCAACGACATCACAAAGGTGAGTTTTAAATAAATAAATGATAAATGGGTTGTACTTGTATAGCGCTTTTCTACCTTCAAGGTACTCAAAGCGCTTTGACACTACTTCCACATTTACCCATTCACACACACATTCACACACTGATGGAGGGAGCTGCCATGCAAGGCGCCAACCAGCACCCATCAGGAGCAAGGGTGAAGTGTCTTGCTCAGGACACAACGGAAGTGACGAGGTTGGTTCTAGTTGGGATTTGAACCAGTGACCCTCGGGTTGCGCACGGCCACTCTCCCACTGCGCCACACCGTCCCTATTGACTTATGTGCTAATCAGACATATTTGGTCACGGCATGACTGCCAGCTAATCGATGCTAACATGCTATTTAGCTAGCTGTATGTACATTTGTAGCTATATTTGCATCCAGTCTTTCCCTCCACCCACATTTAATGCCAAACAAACACTTACCAATCGACGGATTTAAGTTGCTCCAGTGTCAAAAGATGCAAAAGTCCCTCGATCGGTCTGCACATTTTACCGGCGATGCTAAGACAGACATGGTACAGAGATGTATGGATATCCTGCGACACTTGGTTGGAAGGCGATCGCCGAATAGTTTCAATAGCTATTTGCTCAATAGCTTAAGTTTCTTCTTCAGTTTCATTTTCGCTATATGCCTCTATACTCCAACCATCCGTTTCAATACATGCGTAATCTGTTGAATCGCTTAAGCCGCTGAAATCCAAGTCTGAATCCGAGCTAATGTCGCTATATCTTGCTGTGCTATCCGCCATGTTGGCATCACTAGATGACGTCACAGGAAAATGGACGGTGGATTTACAGATAGCGAAAATCAGGCACTTTAAAGCCTTTTTTCGGGATATTCCATGATGGGTAAAATTTGGAAAAAAACTTCGGAAAATAAAATAAGCCACTGAGAAATGATTTTTATTGGTTTTAACCCTTATGAAATTGTGATAATGTCCCCCTTGCGAGAAACACTTTTTATTTCAACAGACTCTCGCGCCGTACCTTCCGTCAAAACTCTAAAGGCCGACTACACATTTCCTATCTTCACAATAAAAGTCCTGCTTCATGCTGCCTGCGCTAACTAAATACAGAGTCTCGGAAAACTGGCGTGCACAAGCGATCCCTCAGAAAGCTAGCGTGCACATCACTTGTGCACGCCAGCTTTCCGAGACTCTTATTTTGTTAGCGCAGGCAGCATGAAGCAGGGCTTTTATTGTGAAGATAGGAAATATGCAGTCGGCCTTTAGAGTTTTGACGGAAGGGACGGCGCGAAAGTCTGTTGAAATAAAAAGTGTTTCTCACCTTCCTCTCTGTCATTTTTTCATAATAATGAACTGGCAGCAGCCAGCGTCATCTCACAAGACCCTTGGGTGCCGTGAATGTCAATCAAGCAAGCTACGGAATTTTCCGCCAATGTTTTTCTTGTAGAGTGTATGGAAGCTGGATGAATTAGATGCCAAAAACCAACCACTTTCATGTGGTATTGTACAGAAAGGACAACTTTTTTTCTCCTCCATTTGAAAATGTGGGCGTTATCATCATTACTGTCTGATTCCAATCAATGCAAGTCATCAGAATCAGGTAATACACCAACTTATATTCTTGTCTTTGTGAAAGAAAGACATCTATATGTGTTACACATGCTTGTATTATCATTAAACATATTTAACTTGTTTACAAAAATGTCTCTTTCATAAATAAATAAATATAAATGATATATATAAATGAGGTAGATCCCCTCGAGTTGGTCAATTGAAAAGTAGCTCGCCTGCAGAAAAAGTGTGGGCACCCCTGGCCTAAGGGATCGAAGGTGCGTAATGTCATCGCTTACGTGCAGTGATTTCTCCAGATTCTCTGAACTTTTTGATGATGTTACGGACCGTAGAAGGTGAAATCCCAAAATTTCTTGAAATAGCTGGTTGAGAAATATTGTTCTGAAACCGTTCAAGAATTTGCTCACGCAATTCTTCACAAAGTGGTGACCCTCGCCCCATCCTTGTTTGTGAAAGATGGAGCATTTCCTGGTCGCTGCTTTAAACCCAATCATGGCAGCACCCTGTTCACCTGCGGGATGTTCCAAATAAGTGTTTGATGAGCATTTCTCAACTTTCTTAGTTTTTTGGGCCACTTTCGCCAGCTTTTTTGAAACGTGTTATTCATTCTTTATACTTACGTATAACATACTACACGGTCTAGCTCCATCCTATCTTGCTGATTGTATTGTACCATATGTCCCGGCAAGAAATCTGCGTTCAAAAGACTCCGGCTTATTAGTGATTCCTAAAGCCCAAAAAAGGTCTGCGGGCTATAGAGCGTTTTCCGTTCGGGCTCCAGTACTCTGGAATGCCCTCTCGGTAACAGATCGAGATGCTACCTCAGTAGAAGCATTTAAGTCTCACCTTAAAACTCATTTGTATACTCTAGCCTTTAAATAGACCTCCTTTTTAGACCAGTTGATCTGCCGCTTCTTTTCTTGTTTCTCCTATGTCCCCCCCTCCCTTGTGGAGAGGGTCCGATGACCATGGATGAAGTACTGGCTGTCCAGAGTCGAGACCCAGGATGGACCGCTCGTCGGGACCCAGGATGGACTGCTCGCTGATCCGCCTCCGCTTGGGATGGTTTCATGTGGACGGGACTCTTGCTGCTGTCTTGGATCCGCTTTGAACTGAACTCTCGTGGCTGTGTTGGAGCCACTATGGATTGAACTTTCACAGTATCATGTTAGACCCGCTCGACATCCATTGCTTTCGGTCCCCTGGGGGGGTTGCCCACATTTGAGGTCCTCTCCAAGGTTTCTCATAGTCAGCATTGTCACTGGCGTCCCACTGGGTGTGAATTCTCCCTGCCCACTGGGTGTGAGTTTTCCTTGCCCTTTTGTGGGTTCTTCCGAGGATGTCGTAATTGTAATGGTTTGTACAGTCCTTTGAGACATTTGTGATTTAGGGCTATTGATTGATTGATTGATTGATTGATTGATTGATTCTCATCTAATGTCCTCCCACCTGCTTTGAAGTCTATAAAATGAATAGTTTTGTCTCAATGACAGCTGGATCAGTACAAAATAGGGATTAGGGCATTTCTCGACTTTCTCAGTCTTTTTTGCTACTCGTGCCAGCTTTTTTGAAACATGTTGTAGGCATCCAATTCCAAATGAGCTAATAATTGCAAAAAATAACAAGGTTTTCCAGTTCGAACATTGAGTATCTTGTCTTTGTAGTCTATTCAATTGAATATAGGTTGAAGAAGGATTTGTATTCTGTTTTTATTTACAAATTACACAATTTGCGGACTTCACTGGTTTTGGGGTTTGTATATTGACATGTGCTGCTTTAGGCTGCAATATTGTTCAATTAAGGACACTTACTTCGTGTGTATAGCTTGTGTGCTATTGTGTGCTTACCTGCTAGCTCCTAGTAACCTATAGCCTAAAATATTTGCATTTTGTACATGAATTGACTAAAATAAAAAATATCAAGTCTGTGCTTATGGGAGGACATTTAGATGGTAGATGCAGGATGATACAAGCCGATACTCAGTATTTTTTTAAATCCGATGTTATTGTCAGTTCACGGCACCCCTAGTTGCTAGTACATAAATGAAACAGCTCTTACTTTGATGAAAGTCGGGGACCTCAGCAACTCGAGAGTCCTTAAACCTCACTCCATCTACTCAGGCACAACTTTTGAAGTCTTAACACCCCCCCCCTGAGCTGGGTCCCAAATTAGGAGTATGATTAGGTGTCATCAACGAAAAGCAACATGATTCACCCCCACCTGAGCGAGCATATCACTAATCAAAGTACAGGCTGATGCGAGTGTTCAGCCAATCCTGTTTGGCCTCTAGCTGGGATTTATTAATTGTCAATCAGACATTTAAAGAGCTGTGGTTATTCCTTTGTTGTGCTGCTCTTTGCTTTTTAAACAAACAAAGTCAAGAGAAAAAGTCATGGTATTTAGCAGAGCTGGGGGGGCAGATTGAGAGGGAAAAGATAGGTTGGGGGGGCCAAAGTGTATGTGTGTATAAATGATATGTGTTAAGATCTTGGTCAAGTCGGGGTGACCCCAGGATGCAGAGACAGGAGATAAGGTGGAATTAAAAAAATGAAAACATTTAATTAGACAAAAAGGAATAACTAAGGGCGTTGGGGCAGAAACGCACACCATGAAATCTGAACAAAATATGTCCCGGCAAATAAAGGGTTCAGGGCACACTGAGCAGAGCAAGAGTCCACCAAAGGTAATCCTTTTACCTTAGGGGGACTAGGAAATGAACACAGAAGAGGTTTGGGAATTCAGGACAAAGTAGCGAAAACATACCAGGTCAAGTGAAGCAGGTGCATGCGCGAGAGGAGTTCTGGATACAATAACCGGCGAGGCCAAGCTGTCAGTGACGAGCCTAAACACTGAGAGCAGGTGTGCCACATGGTCCGCCGCTCACCGAGGATGAAACACTGACTACACAGGTGCAAAAAAAAGAAGGCAGGATAAAACTAAAACACAACAATATGTACACATTTAGCTGTAAATCTGTACGGTATGTGTGTTTGGGTCCGTTTATGTTCAGGAACACTAATACCAAAAGAGCACCTCATAAAACGGAATGGAATTTTACAGTTTTTTTACTGAATGGGACACCCAATATGCACATAAAACATTAAAAAAGTGGGATTTACAATATTCACTATGAACTAGGGTTGTACGGTATACCAGTATTAGTATACAAGCAGACGAGCATGTTCGGCAGTGCACAATCACGGAGTACTTACAAGCAGAGACAGTGTGTAGACAGAAAAGGGAGAACGGACGCATTTTGGCTTAAAAACTAAAGATAAAGGTGATGTTATAACTCTGGAAAAGGTGCTTTAAGACATGGCTAGCTAACGGCTAAAGTCCAGTCCCAGTCGGCAGTGTTTTAACTACTTCTAAATCACTAATCCTCGCCTCCATGGCGACAAATAAAGTATGTTTCTTACAAGTATCTTCCATGCAGGACGAGGAATAGCTAAACATGCTTCACTACACACCGTAGCGCACCGGCGTCACAATGTAAACAAACGCCAGTGGTTGATTGAAACCTAACATCCACTGTAATGATACCAAAGTACCGTATCTAGTCGATAAAAATATGATTCTGTCGATATTTTTTGGAATTAAACATATCATGTTTATAAACTCAGGAAATATATCCCTGGACTTTGATATGACCAATGTATGATCCTGGAACTATTTGGTATCAGATTGATACCCAAATGTGTGGTATCATCCAAAACTAATGTAATGCATCAAACAAGAGACGAATAAGTAATTATTACATTTCAACAGAAGTGTTGCTAGAACTTGTTAAAAGAAAAAGTAAGCAGATATCAACAGTAAATTAACAAGTGCATGAATAATTCATTTTCTACCGCTTGTCCTTAATAATTTTGACAAAATAATAATAACAATATGTTACTGCATATGTCAGCAGCTAAATTAGGAGCCTTTGTTTGTTTACTCACTAATGAAACATAAGTTGTCTTGTATGTTCACTATTTTATTGAAGGACAGACTTGCAATAAGAAACATATATTTAATGCACTGTAATATTTTGTGTTAAAATAATGCAATTCATTTAGAAACGGACCGAAAAGTATCCAAATAATTTTGGTACCGGTACCATAATATTGGTACACTACTATGAATAATAAACCACTGAATATTAACAAAACCTCTTTTACTTTTCACACCAAGCAAAACACAATAAAATTGTAAAAACACGCAAGATATAATAAGCACCCAGTGACAGTCTCTCTCAGTCCGGGTTCCACTGACCACCAAAGATGGACATGACCACAAGCAGATTGTGACTTTGTTTTATTTTTGCAATAAATCTTCGTCGTCGGTCGGGTCGCTTTTCAGCTCCGCTTTTCAGCCTGCTCGCTCTGCCAATTACTTTTCAGCGCCACGGTGTCGTCTGCCTTTCACTCAAGTTCTCCGCACTCGTTGGGTTCTCTCTGCTGCCCCGTCCTTCTCTGCTGCTGCCCATTTATACAGCGAAAGGGGATTACATAATTGTTCCCTGCCGGGCGATCCACGCACCTGTAGTTGATTTTGGCGCCGGTCCCAGCGCGCCCCGCCTCGCTGCTGGTCCGCTGGCCACGCCTCCTCGCCGCCATGTCGGAGTCGGCCCCGGCGTACCCCGCCTCGCTGTCGGCTTGCCGGCCACGCCTCCCCACACACCTACAATTTGATATATTATCACGGAAAAATCTGCTCCTGGATCTGTTTCTGACACATGCGTTTCGGGCTGGCTGCTCTGAGAACAAGCCCCGCCCATTTTGCTTTGTTCCTAGTCTGAGCTGCTGTGGCGTTGATTACCTACCGTAAATTAAAGTTAAAGTTCCAAAGATAGTCACACACACACACTAGGTGTGGTGAAATTATCTTCTACATTTAAACCCATCCTTATGTTCACCCTCTGGGAGGTGAGGGGAGCAGTAAGCGGCAGTGGTGGCCGCGCTCGGGAACCATTTTGGTGATTTAACCCCCAATTCCAACCCTTGGTGCTGAGTGCCAAGCAGAGATTTAGAGGGGAACATTATCACAATTTCAGAAGGGTTAAAACCAATAAAAATCAGTTCCCAGTGGCTTATTTTATTTTTTGAAATTTTTTTCGAAATTTTACCCATCATGGAATATCCCGACAAAAGGCTATAAAGTGCCTGATTTTCGCTATCTGTGAAGCCACCGTCCTTTTTCCTGTGACGTCATCCAGTGATGCCAATACAAACAAACATGGCGGATAGCACAGCGAGATATAGCGACATTAGCTCGGATTCAGACTCGGATTTCAGCGGCTTAAGCAAATTAAACAAATTACGCATGTATTGAAATGGATGGTTGGAGTACGGAGGCAGATAGCGAAAACGAAATTGAACAAGACGCTATTCGGCGATCGCCTTCTAACCAACGATTGAGTGTCGCAGGATATCCATACAGTACATCTCTGTGCCATGTCTGCCTTAGCAACGCCGGTAAAATGTGCAGGAGCAACTTAAATCTGTCGATTGGTAAGTGTTTGTTTGGCATTAAATGTGGGTGGAGGGAAACGCTGGATGCAAATATAGCTACAAATGTACATACAGCTAGCCTAAATAGCTTGTTAGCATCGATTAGCTGGCAGTCATTCGACGACCAAATATGTCTGATTAGCACATAAGTCAATAACACCAACAAAACTCACCTTTGCGATTTCGTTGACTTTATCGTTGGAAATGCATCTGCAGCATATCCATACATCTCTGTGCTTTGTCTACCTTAGCATCGCCGGAAAAAGTGCAGACCATACATTTGGGACTTTCGCATCATTTGAAACTGGAGCAACTTAAATCTGTCGATTGGTAAGTGTTTGTTTGGCATTAAATGTGGGTGGAGGTAAAGGCTGGATGCAAATATAGCTACGAATGTGCATACGGCTAGCCTGAATAGCATGTTAGCATCGATTAGCATGCCATGCTAATCGATGCACACTCCACGTAAGACAACTTGAATCCGTCCCTGATGGTGTTGTTACACCCTCCGACAACACACCGACGAGGCATGATGTCTCCAAGGTATCGGAAAACTGTCGAAAAAACGGAAAATAACAGAGCTGATTTGACTACATGCGTCTGATGTGTAGGGAAAAATGGCATTGAGTACCGATGTGACGTCACGTTCTGACGTCATCGCTCCGAGTGCGGATCAAAGGAAGGCGTTTAATTCGCCAAAATTCACCCATTTAGAGTTCGGAAATCGGTTAAAAAAATATATGGACTTTTTTCTGCAACAACAAGGTATATATTGACGCTTACATAGGTCTGGTGATAATGTTCCCCTTTAAAGGGTCTCGTTTTTATAGTCTTTGGTATGACTCGGCCGGGGTTTGAACTCACCCTCTTCCAGTCTCAGTGCGGACACTCTAACCTCAAGGCCACTTGTATAAAACACAAAAGCGCAGATTCCCCCCATTGAAATACTTTCTTTAGTTTAAGATTTACGGTCATTTAAAAAACAGCACTGGATATCATAATGGCGGCGATGTTTTGATGTTAAAGGTCTAAAAAAATGATGTGCAACGTGCATGTTTGACCATTTTTTATATGCAGGATATTCTCTAAAAACACACCAAAAACAGCTGATAATACACCAAAAAATGTAAATCACTCTGTTTTCAAATATTCCGCAATGTCAACACTGGTTTGTGTCAGTAATAACGACATTATATAAAGAAGCCGCCGTGCTTTATTTCCGGATTTGTGTTCCTCTCAGTTTGTCACAATAGGTAGAAAGATGAAACAAGTTTTTTCCACAAAGCTCACATTGTCATCAAAACATTGCACTGATGTTTGACTTTGAAATCAGCATCAAAGGGTAATGATATTTCAGGAGAGTCTCTTTTGTTCTCACTCTTACCAGACATGACTTACTTAAGCTCATCTTGAATAAATTTGTGTTTACCTGTTGGGCGACGAGGTTTGTACGGGTATTCTTAATAAAATAAACTTTTTTTTTATGTTGGATACATAATGAGTTTTAATTTGTATCGATTTTTGATAACATTTAATCAGTTTGTGATTTTATGAATGTGTTTTAAATGTTCCTTGTGACCGTAAAACTGTTAACTGCACTTTGTTGTAAAATTTTGCCTTTTGTTTATAATCCTAAGGAAAGAAAAGAAGACTAAAGTATTTTTATTTTATTTGCATTCTAATTTGTAAAAATCGGTTTGTTCATTGTGTTTGGCAAAGCATCAAGTGAGAGTACTGTTGTGTTCTGACCAGATCTTCTCCTGGTCACCCCCCAGGTTCGTTTGTTGAGACATAAGCTGGTTTTAAATTAATCCGAGACAGAGTAGCTTATCTTGATATTTTATTACCAAAGCTTTGGGAGACCAAATCTATGCATGACACATTCAAATCGCACCGCGCTACTTGATCTGCTAATGCTACCGAAGTTCCGCCCTTTTACCCCCTCTCACTTGCCACCCTCCTCCTCCTCTCCCCTCCTCCTAAGCCTGGGACATTTTAGATAAGAGGAGTGTTATGGCTCCTCGTTACATTCCAACCTTCAAGGTCTACGCATGGCCAGCACTTAGCTGTTTTAAAATATGACTAGGATTTAAAAAGATATCTATCTCCGTCAGCACCCGCACTCTTTTACTATGAAGCCACGCTGTTGTAACACGTGGCTTCGCGTTGTCTTGCTGAAATAAGCAGGGGCGGCCATGATATTGTTGTTTGGATGGCAACATATGTTGCTCCAAAACCATTATTTACTTTTCAGCATTAATGGTGCCTTCACAGATGTGTAAGTTACCCATGCCTTGGGCACTAATACACCCCCATACCATTAACAGTGCAATACGTTTTCATAACATGGTCACTACTGCCTACTTTGTCTTGTTATATTCTTATTTTACTGTTATATTGTTATTCCCATTGTTTTTATTCTTTTTGTAATATTTCTCAATTTTTTTTCCTTTTAAACCCCCATTATTTACTTTTTACTTTTTTTTAAATTGATCTCAACTCTGTACACTGCTGCTGGAATTTTAATTTTCCTGAAGGAACTCTCCTGAAGGAATCAATAAAGTACTATCTATCTATCTATCTACCATCACAAATGCTGGCTTTTGAACTTTGCGCCGAGAACAATCCGCATGGTTCTTTTCCTCTTTGTTCCGGAGGACACAACTTTCATAGTTCACAAAAACAATTTGAAATGTGGACTCGTCAGACCACAGAATACTTTTCCACTTTGCATCAGTTCGTCTTAGATGAGGCGAGCGAAGCCAACCAGCAAAGCCGGCGGCGGCGTTTCTGGGTGTTGTTGGTAAATGGCTTTCACTTTGCATAGTTGAGTTTTAACTTGCACTTACAGATGTAGCGACCATCTGTAGTTAGTGACAGTGGTTTTCTGAATTGTTCCTGAGTCCATATGGTGATATCCTTTACACACTGATGTCGCTTTTTGATACAGTACCGCCTGAGGTATCGAAGGTTTTTAGCCATGCTGCTTTCGTGCAATGATTTCTCCAGATGCTCTGAACCTTTTGATGTTATTACAGACCGCAAATAGTGAAATCACTAAATTCCTTGCAATAGCTTGTTGAAAAATGTTTCACACAATTGTTCACAAAGCGGTGACCCTCGCCCCATCCTTGTTTGTGAAAGACTGAGCATTTCATGGAAGCTGCTTTTATACCCAATCATGGCACCCACCTGTTCCCAATTAGCCTGTTCACCTGTGGGACGTTCCAAGTAAGTGTTTGACGAGCATTCCTCAACTTCCTCAGTCTTTTTTGCCGCTTGTGCCGGCTTTTTCAAAAAATGTTGCAGGCATCAATTTCCAAATGAGCTAATATTTTCCCCCAAAAAGTTTTACGATTCGAACATTAAGTATCTTATCTTTGCAGTCTATTTAATTGAATATAGGTTGAAAAGGATTTGCAAATAATTGCATTCTGTTTTTATTTACCATTTACACAACGTGACAACTTCACTGGTTTTGGGGTGTATATATATATATATATATATATATATACATATACATATACATGAATACTTATACACATATATATATATACATGTGTGTGTGTATATGTATATATATATATATATATATATATATATATATATATATATATATATATATACATATATATGTATATATATATATATATATATATATATACATATATATATATATATATATATATATATATGTATATATATATATATATATATATATATATATATATATATATATACATATATATATATATATATATATATATGTATATATATACGTACACACACATAAATATGAATACTTATACACATATATACACATGTGTGCGTGTGTTTATATATATATATATATATATATATATATATATATATATATATATATATATATAAATCCTTGATAAAGAGGTTGCTGTCTACAATAGTTTGAGTCATTGCGTGTCTAACATCTGTGTGTGTGTCATATATGGTAGATGGTGTTATGTATCGGCTTTTGTCAGATTTAGCATTTGGAAAGTGGGGGAGGACAGAAGACGGAGGATCAGAGGCGCATATGTGAAAGGGTCGGCTGCATAAAAGATACAGAGCTGTCACGGTAATTCTCGGTGATACGATGTCACACACATTCCTCGGAAACACACAATGTCGTCTCCAGAAAAACGTTTTTGAAAGACTTCTGCCGCGTCTTGAAATAGTTTATGTCACGACAGACAACAGAACAGTACAAAACAATTTATTGGGGGATTCGTAGAAATGCTTTCAAAAAGTAAACAGACAAAGGATAAAAAGCACAAATCTGAACATTACAAACCTGCTTCAAGGAAATTGACACATTAAACCGTACACAAATATGTTATTTATCATACATTTTTCATGGTGAATGTATTCCATATTGAAAATAGCTTATGTATATATATATTTTTTTTTTCCACTTCTGATATAATAGCCTTTTTGGAGCCTTGAGTATTGGGCAATACTGATATTAATCAGGTAAAATATCAGTTTAGTTTTTGTAATTATTTTGTAGTGTAAAATGTTAAAAAAAAGACTTGATCAAGTAAAATGACTCAGACAAAAATGGTAGGAATGAAAAACTAACCTTATAATAGACTTCTGTTGTTTTGAATGTTATAGATTGATGGTAATAGTTAGGTAATACTCACAATAAGTCATGACATAGTAAGTTCTATAATGCGGACACGTTTGTTACAAGATATTTTCTACTATACTTATGTCTTGGAGACTTTGGATGTGTAAGTATTATGCAACTGTAATTAATTAAATGTCCTGTTTCTAACTGAAATATTGATCAATTAAAGGTGTTCCTGGTATACTTCTTCACAGTTATATTTTTAAAAGCAAAAAATATAACAAGAACACCCCCGTCTTTTACCATGGATTGATTAACGTGGACCCCGACTTAAACAAGTTGAAAAACTTTTTCTTGTGTTACCATTTAGTGGTCAATTGTACGGAATATGTACTGAACTGTGCAATCTACTAATAAAAGTTTCAATCAATCAATCAATCAGTCTGCGCTGTCCTCGAAATCTAAACATCAGACATGCAATTGATTAGCTGGACTCTCGACTCAATTGACAAAATAGTTTCGATGAGTAAAAGAGGTTTAGGGGAGCCTGGCTGCCTTGATGGAACCATTGCTGCGGGGTACGTGAAAGATTCATCGAGGACGTGGATGACATCTACATATTTGGAACCATGATCGCGGGGTAGCTGCTGATTGGGCTGGGCATTGCTCTGGTGTATCGTCAAATTTGTAAGATGATGGCAGCCACTTAAAGAACCCTAAAGGCTGTTCGTCGAAATAGAAGGTTTGGACCGGGCTGTGGGATCACAGTCTGGGGCGATTATTTAACTGAATCGCAAGATGGATCACATCGAGGAGAAGCTTGCTGAAAGGGAAAAAATGGATATGGGAGCCAACATGGATGAATAGGACAGGCAAGCCATTGTAATGTCTGCTCGTAGAAAAAAAAGTATCCTGGTACACGATTTGACTTCCTCGAATGGCCTTGAAGCAACAACAAGAGCAGGCTGTTTTGTAAACATAATCGAGGACTCTTCAAAAATGGACACTATTGACTTCCCTCTTTCCTCAACGACACCTGGAAGTCAAACTTTTCTCGTGTTGCATGCTTTACGGCCCCGGGCCTATGGACACTACACCCAAAGACAATGGACATATACACAAACACACACCCCACGCCTTCATGACCGCTTGATGGATGGCTTAGTAGCACTTTATAGCAGCAGGGCCTCCCCATTGCAAGTTGTTGTGATTATATGTAACATGTTTATATGTGCTATGGCAAATGAGGTTTATTCCCTTGGACGCAGTCAAGACCCCCTCCCGAGGGGACTGATATTTTTTACTCTTCCCCCCTTTCTCAATATCACCCTTTTCCCACCTTTTTTTAAGTATCACCGTAAGTGGCTGATCCGTTGGCGGTCCTGTTGTGTCTCCTTGTAACGTATGTCTGCTATTAGTGGGACTGTGCGGAAAATGTCATTTCAGTTCTTATGTGTCTTGTACATGTTAAAGAATGGAAAATAATAAAGCATCCGGAATCCTGAATTAAAGGGACTCACTCTTTGTTTACTTCCTCAAAATTACATTTTTAAAAGCAAAAACATATAACAAGAACACCACCGTCTCGCTTATGTTCCTATTAGTAGTTCCACAGAACACATTTATTTCAAAACTGTTAATATTTTTCAGAATTAGTACGTTAATGGAAAAACTATTTTTACCTACGAAAATAAATTATATTGGTGTTTACGGCGGTCAAGCATCAAAAAGTACATGCACGTGCTTGTTGTTATGATACTGTAGAATATAACATTCAACGACAGCTAACGCTAACTAGCCAAATCGGTATCATTTGCCAAAAACACTAAAAGTGTTTACGTACGTACATTGTTATGTTGTTACATCCGACAAGACATAAAAAGGCGGAACGTAATGCTAAACATACATTGGAAAGATGCAAACAGCTCCTTTTAAGGACACTTATTACGTTTGTCTAGCTTGTGTGCTATTGTGTGCTTAGCTGTTGTGTAGCTGCTAGCTCCTATTAGCCTGTAGCCTACCATGTTTAGCTTTAGTAAATGACTTAACTAAAATACAAGAAAAGACCAGCCTTGCGAGTTTATTAGAGGACAGTTAAATGTTAACTGGCTTCCAGTTTTGCACAAGTAAACACGCTTCAGGACTGATCGTATCGGAGATTTTGTCGCAGATTTTACATGCAAGCACATATCATCCCATACTTTTTTCCCACTGATCTCTGACCGATATCTGACATTGATATTGGATCGAGACAACCCGGATTATTAACCCAAATATCTTTGTAACCTCACAGAATAACAATTCACAATTACAGTGTTACCTCAGACATCTGACAAAAAAATGCACCTTACGAAAACGGAGAGCAAATTTTTCCTAAAAGAGATCATCAAAGTCCAATAATTTGCTCCAGAAACTCAAAAATAGTAACATGAAACATGTTTCGTTGAGGATAATTATGGTTTTACATTCAGAAAAAAACAAACCAATGAAGTTGGCACGTTGTGTATTTCGTAAATATAAACAGAATACAATGATTTGCAAATCCTTTTCAACTTATATTCAATTAAATAGACTGCAAAGACCAGATATTTAGCGTTTCTGGGTATTGTTGATAAATGGCTTTGGCTTTGCATAGTAGAGTTTTAACTTGCACTTACAGATGTCGTGACCAACTGCAGTTACTGACAGTGGTTTTCAGAAGTGTTCCTGAGTCCATGTGGTGATATCCTTTACACACTGATGTCGGTTTTTGATCCAGTACCGCCTGAGGGATTGAAGGTCACAGGCATTCAATGTTACGTGCAGTAATTTCTCCAGATTCTCTGAACCTTTTGATGATATTACGGACCGTAGATGGTGAAATCCTAAATACCTTCCAATGGCTCGTTGAGAAACGTTGTTCATAAACTATTCGACAATTTGCTCACGCATTTGTACACAAAGTGGTGACCCTCGCCCCATCCTTTTTTGTGAACGACTGAGCATTTCACGAAAGCTACTTTTATATTCAATCATGGCACCCAACTGTTCCCAATTAGCCTGTTCACCTGTGGGATGTTCCAAATAAGTGTTTGAAGAGCATTCCTCAACATTCGCAGTCTTTTTTGCCACTTGTGTCAGCTTTTTTTGAAACATGTTGCAGGCATCAAATTCCAAATGAGCTAATATTTGCAAAAAATAACCATGTTTTCCGGTTCGAATGTTAAGTGTTTTCTCTTTGCAGTCTATTCAATTATATATAGGTTAAAAAGGATTTGCAAATCATTGTATTCTGTTTTTATTTCTTTAGTTTTTACAATTTACACAATGTGCCGACTTCACTGGTTTCGGGTTTTGTACATAGACTGTAAAGGATGAATGAAATGTATGAATGAACATTAAACCGTGTTGAAAACTATTTTCAGCAATGCACGCAGAGGGAGGGTAGAAAAATATAAATATACATGATTTTGCATTCAGATCAATATGCAGGACACTTTGATCAATAAAACATGCATTTTACATTCAGTTTCATCAGTCAGAAATAAGCTGGGTACTTTTTCACATTTGTACCGGCATAGCTCGGTTGGTAGAGTGGCCGTGTCAGCAACTTGAGGGTTGCAGGTTCGATTCCCACTTGTGCCATCCTAGTTACTGCCGTTGTGTCCTTGGGCAAGACACTTTACCCACCTGCTCCCAGTGCCACCCACACTGGTTTAAATGTAACTTAGATATTGGTATATTGATATTAGATATGTAAAGCGCTTTGAGTCACTTGAGAAAAGTGCTATATAAATATAATTCACTTCACTTCACTACCGATACAGGACAAATCCCTGCTACCTGCTCATTAAAGTAGGGGAGTTCATTTTCAGCTCCATCCTAAACATGACCACAGTCTCCAATAACAGATAAAAGATATACAGATGCTAGATTTCACGGATGAAATGTCCAAAATTCTCAATGTCTACACGGAACACATCGAAATTAAGAAAATGCCCAAGCAGGGGTTTATAGCTATGGACTGCAGATGGAAATTAGCTATTCTGCCACAATCTATTACAGAACATATCTGTCTTTGAACTTAATGTTTCTGTGCTTCGACCCCTTAAATAAAGACTAAATTATTTACATCAAGATCGCCGATTCGCTCCTTTTTATGTCAATCAAATATAGATTCAGCCCCAAACAGATCATCCAATCGTCATGCATCAAACTCAGTGTCCAGGCCCGCCGAGGCCAACCCCACTTTCCATTTACTTCTAAAGCAACTCAATGCCTGTAGTCAATGACTTATCCAGTGACTGTCTAGTTTGGCTGCAGTGGAACAAACCACTTTATGCTCCCACAACTAAGTCTGTACAGTAAATATAAGCATCTACGTCCTAAGTCTCAAAGTCAAAGCCCGTAGGCCAGATCCGGTCCGCGAATGAATGGTCTACGGCAGTGGTCCCCAACCACCGGGCCGCAGAAGAATTTTTTATTCATTTAAAAAAAAAATATATATATATATATATATATATTTTTTTTTTTAATAAATCAAAATAAAAAACACAATATACATTTACAATTAGTGCACCAACCACAAAAACCTCCCTTTTTCATGACAAAAATGTCCCTTTGTCATGACAAGAAAAAAAAAAAAAAAGGGTTCCACCCCCCTCCCAAGACCGCGGGGCAAATTATTAAGCGTTGACCGGTCCGCGGATACAAAAAGGTTGGGGACCACTGGTCTATGGCACCTTGGATGATATCTGATTATTATTTGAACCTGCCCCCAGTCCACAGCCACCTGTTGCTGTTTTGCACGCACCAATACTCATGTTGGTGCTAGGAATTTTCAGAATGGGGCCCATTTTCATCCATTTTCTACCGCTTATTCCCTTTTGGGGTCGCGGGGGGCGCTGACGACTATCTCAGCTACAATCGGGCGGAAGGCGGGGTACACCCTGAACAAGTCGCCACCTCATCGCAGGGCCAACGCAGATAGACAGACAACATTCATGCTCACATTCACACACTAGGGCCAATTTAGTGTTGCCAATCAACCTATCCCCAGGTGCATGTCTTTGGAAGTGGGAGGAAGCCGGAGTACCCGGAGGGAACCCACGCATTCACGGGGAGAACATGCAAACTACACACAGAAAGATCCCCAGCCTGGATTTGAACCCAGGACTGCAGGACCTTCGTATTGTGAGGCAGACGCACTAACCCTTCTGCCACCGTGACCCCATCAAGTCATAAAAATGGGGTCCCACGGTAAATTTTGGGGTTCCAACTGTTTTTGTAAGCGTTTTGAAAACAAATTATAAATGTATGCATTCTCCAGTTGTATCTCACATTCTATAATGTGTATTGGAAAAAGGTTGTCATGAATGTTACTTACGGTATTTTTCAGACTATAAGTCACAGTTTTTTTCATAGTTTGGCCCGGGGGTGCGACTTATACTCCGGAGCGACTTATATGTGAAATTACTAACACATTACCGTAAAATATCAAATAATATTATTTAGCTCATTCGCGGAAGAGACAAAGAAAATGTCAGCAATCGTCACACACACGTCGACCAATAGGAATTTGGCGGGGGAGGGTCATGGCAGAAGTGCATTGTGGGTCATGGAATGCTAACTGCTATATGCTACTGCCGTAGCTATTAAAGTGGATCGTTTCAACATTGGCGGTAACGTATAAAAACTGAGTTGATTGGAAGCGACATCGAGGAAGATTATTTCATGGGATTTATCGATTAGGAGTGACAGATTGTTTGGTAAACGTATAGCATGTTCTATATGTTATAGTTATTTGAATGACTCTTACCATAATATGTTACGTTAACATACCAGGCACCTTCTCAGTTGGTTATTTATGCCTCATATAACGTACACTTATTCAACCTGTTGTTCACTATTCTTTATTCATTTTAAATTGCCTTTCAAATGTCTATTCTTGGTGTTGGATTTTATCAAATAAATTTCCCCCCAAAAATGCGACTTATACTCCAATGCGACGTATAAATGTGTTTTCCCTTCTTTATTCTGCAATTTCGGCCGGTGCGACGTATACTCCGAAAAATACGGTAATTCATTAAAAAAAAAAATACTACAAAATAATTCACATTTTTATGCATATGTAAATTTATTCAGTTATAAACATTCATTTTTAGACCCGTTGATCTGCTATTTATTTTATTTTCTCCTCTGCCCCCCTCTCCCTTGTGGAAGGGAGGGGCATAGGTCCGGTGGCCATTGATGAAGTGCTGGCTGTCCAGAGTCGGGACCCGGGGGGTTGACTGCTTGCCTGTGCATTGTTTGGGGGACCGATGTGCTGCTGACCCGTCTCTAATTGGTATGGTCTCCTGCTAGCTCCACCATGGACTGGACTCTCACTATTCTGTTAGATCCACTTTGGACTGGACTTTCACAATATTATGCTAGACCCACTCGACGTCCATTGCATTCGGTCTCCCCTATAGGGGGGTGGTCACCCACATCTGCGGTCCTCTCCAAGGATTCTCATAGTCATTCTCATTGACATCCCACTGCGTTGTGAGTTTTTCCTTGCCCTTATGTGGGCCCTGAACCGTTGTGGCTTGTGCAGCCCTTTGAGACACTTGTGATTGAGGGCTATATAAAAAAAACATTGATTGACTGATTGATTGGTCTTTGATGAAAAAGCCTGGTGTCCCGCGTCCGGTCTAACGACAACTGCGCCGAGTGTAAGGGTAAGTGTGAAGAATGAGACATAATCAATTCCAGCGGGAGACCTTTCCATTCTTGTCTCTCTAATTTGTCAAGTCGGGGACGAACAGCAGCGAAATTTGCCTTGATGGAATATGTTTCATTCAGACACACCTTTTTTTTTCTTTCTTTCTTTTTTTTAACGGCTGCCTCACTTCTGCTGCAATATTTATCTTACTGGAACATACTTGCCATTCGTTTTGATCTTCACAGACACTGCGATAATGAAATATATGTAGTGGGTGCAGTGCATAATACATGGCGGCGAGCGTGGGTGGCATGGTGATCGTTATCCTTCTTGGAGGAGCACTTGAAGGAGAGACAGTAGTTGTGCATGTACAGATTTGGGCATATCACCCCAAATGATGTTTGCAGATGTTTGGACCTCGCCATGTACAAACCCCGTTTCTACATGAGTTGGGAAATTGTGTTAAGATGCAAATATAAACGGAATACAATGATTTGCAAATCCCTTTCAAACCATATTCAATTGAATGCACTACAAAGACAAGATATTTGATTTTCAAACTCATAACCTTTATTTTTTGGGGCAAATAATAATTACCCTAGAATTTCATGGTTGCAACACGTGCCAAAGTAGTTGGGAAAGGGCATGTTCACCACTGTGTTACATCACCTTTTCTTTTAACAACACTCAATAAACGTTTGGGAACTGAGGAAACTAATTGTTGAAGGTTTGAAAGTGGAATTATTTCCCATTCTTGTTTTATGTAGAGCTTCAGTCGTTCAACAGTCCGGGGTCTCCACTGTGGTATTTTACGCTTCATAATGTGCCACACATTTTCGATGGGAGACAGGTCTGGACTGCAGGCGGGCCAGGAAAGTACCCGCACTCTTTATTTGCGAAGCCACGCTGTTGTAACACGTGCTGAATTTGGCTTGGCATTGTCCTGCTGAAATAAGCAGGGGCGTCCATGAAAAAGACGGCGCTTAGATGGCAGCATATGTTGTTCCAAAACCTGTATGTACCTTTCAGCATTAATGGTGCCTTCACAGATGTGTAAGTTACCCATGCCTTCGGCACTAATGCACCCCCATACCATCACAGATCCTGGTTTTTGAACTTTGCGTCGACAACAGTCTGGATGGTTCGCTTCCCCTTTGGTCCGGATGACACGATGTCGAATATTTCCAAAAACAATTTGAAATGTGGACTCGTTAGACCACAGAACACTTTTACATTTTGCATCTGTTCATTTTAGATGATCTTGGGCCCAGGGAAGCCGGCAATGTTTCTGGATGTTGATAAATAGCTTTTGCTTTGAATAGTAGAGCTTTAACTTGCACTCACAGATGTAGCGACAAACTGTATTTAGTGACAGAAGTTTTCTGAATTGTTCCTGAACCCATGTGGTGTTGTCCTTTAGAGATTGATGTCCATTTTTGATACAGTGCCATCAGAGGGATCAAAGGTCACGGTCATTTAATGTTGGTTTCCGGCCATGCCGCTTACGTGGAGTGATTTCTCCAGATTCTTTGAACCTTTTGATGATATTATGGACCGTAGATGTTGAAATCCCTAAATTTCTTGCAATTGCACTTTGAGAAAGGTTGTTCTTAAACTGTTGGACTATTTGCTCACGCAGTTGTGGACAAAGGGGTGTACCTCGCCCCATCCTTTCTTGTGAAAGACTGAGCATTTTTTGGGAAGCTCTTTTTATACCCAATCATGGCACCCACCTGTTCCCAATTAGCCTGCACACCTGTGAGATTTTCCAAATAAGTGTTTGATGAGCATTCCTCAACTTTATCAGTATTTATTGCCACCTTTCCCAACTTCTTTTTCACGTGTTGCTGGCATCAAATTCTATAGTTAATGATTATTTGCAAAAAAAAACAAAAAAAACTTGTATCCGTTTTAACATCAAATATGTTGTCTTTGTAGCATATTCAACTGAATATGGGTTGAAAATGATTTGCAAATCATTGTATTCCATTTATATTTACATCAAACACAATTTACCAACTCATATGGAAACGGGGTTTGTACAACGTGTACCAAGAAAAATTGCTTTGAGGTGGGTAAGTACAACCAGGCATCTGGTATTTTCAGTTTATACATTTACATGCACACAACATAGAATTATTGCTTGAGTTTTGTTGAAAATATATTTTCAAAACCCCAATTAGATTGTGTTCCACTTTTTAAAGATGGATTAACACATGTACGGCAGTGTTTTTCAACCTTTTTTCGTTGAAAAAATCCGGAAGCACACCACCAGCAGAAATCATTAAAAAACAAAACTCAGTTGACGGTAAAAAAGTCGTTGTCATAATTGTTGGGTATGACTGCTATATTCCTGTTTGTGGTGTTTTAGTGCTTGTTCTGCGATCCAATTATGGTTGCTTTTCCTCTTTTTTTGGTATTTTTCTGTAGCAGTTTCATTTCTTCCATTTTCCGCAGCTACATTGTTTTAGCAATCAAGAATATTTCAGTTGTTTTTATTCTTCTTTGTGGGGACATTGTTGATTGTCATGTCATGTTCGGATGTACATTGTGGACGCCGTCTTTGCTCCACAGTAAGTCTTTGCTGTCGTCCAGCATTCTGTTTTTGTCATGTTTTGTGGTCACGTTTTGTTTGGTTTTGAACTCATTGTGCACTCTTGTTTGTTTTTGTCACCATGACAACTCATTAGTTTTCACCTGCCATGTCACACACCTGATTCACTTGGACTCATGCACCTGTTCTCAATCACCACGTCACTCTTTAAGCCTGTAGTTGCCAGGCAGCCAGCCTGGCGACATCACCCTCTACAGACCCTTGTCAACCATGCTGATGATCCATGCTCCTTTCTAGTTCTAAGTAAGTTTTTGTTATTCATGCCATAGTTTCCAAGTTTTGTTTTATGTCCATAGTTCACGTTGTAGTAATAGTTTTGTTTTCATAGCCAAGTTTTGTACCTCCGCTTAGAGCGCCTTAGGTTTATACCCTTTGTTTTTTGTAATATTTTTGAGTTAATAATAAAAGATGTCATTAACTTCACGCCCTGTCTGGTCCAGTTGCTTTGCACCACGGGCAAACAAACCGCACCAAAGTCCTAGTTATGACAGTTTTTGTTTACTTTGTAGCCAGTTCAGTTTTAACCTCGTTCTGCATAGCTTTCTGTAATCTTCAATGCCTTTTCTTAGCCTTTTGTTTATTTTTGGTTTAAGCATTAGACACCTTTTTACCTGCACCCTGCCTCCCGCTGTTTGCAATATCTACAAAGCAATTAGCTACCGGCTGCCACCTACTGATATGGAAGAGTATTACATGGTTACTCGGCCGAGCTTTAGACAGCACCAGCATTCAACGACAACTCATCATTTGCAGACTATAATTATAGGTTTGCAAAAAATATTTGTAACCTAAATAGGTGAAATTAGACCAGACTGTATCCCATAGTTGTTGAGAAACACTGCTGTGTGGTACTGTCCGTCAATCAGCCGCAGACTTTCTACGCATCCATCCCCGTGGAGGACTGATGTTGCAGCATTAGCATTAAATTCACCACAGAGAGGATTTGACGAAGCTGGAGGGAGAATGACGAGTGTTTAAAATGTGTGGAATAAAAGCCCACCTGTTTGAACACTGGCGTGACGTTCTGGAATAAGCCAGTTGTAAGATGAGCACATTGCCTTTTGGATTGAAACAATCATACTGTACATACAGTAAACCCCTTGTTTATTGCTGTTGATTGGTTTTGGGCTTGACCATGGTAAAAAAAAATAATCATCGAGCATAAAAACCTTGTATACCAGACCTGGGCAAATGAAGGATGAAAACTGTAGCTGCCATTATGATTTGCAGTGATGTTTTCCAATGACCGTAAATCTTGAACTATATAAAGTATTGCAATGGTTGGAATCTGGGCTTTTGCATGATATACTAATGTAGAGAGAGAGTGTGATCAGCGCGCCTGCAGGAGCAAAGGTCACCGCCTCTGTCAATGGTGTTGAAGGCGGGGCACCATCGGACAGGGGCGGGGCATGTGCTGACGGTGAGACACAGCTGGCAGGTGATTATATTTCACAGGTGGTACGTGGTAATCTAATCATTTGTTGTCTTTAACCGTGAGCGGCCAGTGGAGGAGAGGAGGTGAGTAAGAAAACACCTGAAAAGATTGTTGACTTATGATATGAACATTAAAAACTTGATTGAAACGGCACGCCTGGCTCCTGCGACGTCTGTAATCGAGTAGGAAGCGACTTCCACAACTAGTTACTGTGGTAATCTAATTCGTTACTATGGTAATCTAAGTCACAGCAGCTCTAACGAGGCACCAAGCAGTGCGGATGTTTCCAGAGCGGACAGCCTGAAATGCCGGTGTCAGGGACAGACGCAGAAGGAGATTTTTACAACAAAGTTGTAAAACTTAGTGATGTATCAGATATAACGGATTGTATATTAATTTCGCAGTGATTATTGCATTTTTGTTGCATTTTGCCTGGTTGTAAAACACGTTGATCGAGAGCGGGTGTGTAGTCAATATTCAGTGTTTTACTGTCCATAGCAAATATTGTAAATCCCACGTTCTTTATTTTCATGTACAATCTGGGTGTCTTATTCAGTAAAAAAAAAATTGAAATTCCATTCTGTTCTTTAAGGCGGTGTGTCATAACGTTTGTAGCATTCAAACACACATTATTGTGAGGTTTTGCATTAGTATATATATATATATATATGTATATATGTATATTTATCTCCTCTCTGAGCTGCTACCTTACCGTGGTAGAGGAGTTTGCGTGTCCCAATGATCCTAGGAGCTATGTTGTCTGGGGGTTTTCATGCCCCCTGGTAGGGTCTCCCAAGACAAACAGGTCCTAGGTGAGTGATCAGACAAAGAGCAGCTCAAAGACTTCTATGGAATTACAACGAAATGAACCCAGATTTCCCTCGCCCGGACGTGGGTCACCGGGGCCCCGCTCTGGAGCCAGGCCCGGAGTTTGGGCACGATGGCGAGCGCCTGGTGGTCGGGCCTGTTCCCATGGGGCCCGGCCGGGCACAGCCCGAAGAGGCAACGTGGGTCATCCCTCCAATGGGCTCACCACTCATAGGAGGGGCCATAGAGGTCGGGTGCATTGTGAGCTGGGCGGCAGCCGAAGGCAGGGCACTTGGCGGTCCGATCCTCGGCTACAGAAGCTAGCTCTTGGGACGTGGAACGTCACCTCACTGGGGGGGAAGGAGCCTGAGCTAGTGCGCGAGGTAGAGAAGTTCCGGCTGGATATAGTCGGACTCACCTCGACGCACAGCAAGGGCTCTGGAACCAGTTCTCTCGAAAGGGACTGGACCCTCTTCCACTCTGGCGTTGCCGGCAGTGAGAGGCGACGGGCTGGGGTGGCAATTCTGGTTGCCCCCCGGCTCAAAGCCTGTACGTTTGAGTTCAACCCAGTGGACGAGAGGGTAGCTTCCCTTCGCCTTCGGGTGGGGGGACGGGTCCTGACTGTTGTTTGTGCTTACGCACCAAACAGCAGTTCAGAATACCCACCCTTTTTGGGTACACTCGAGGGAGTACTGGAAAGTGCTCCTCCGGGTGATTCCCTTGTCCTACTGGGAGACTTCAACGCTCATGTTGGCAACGACAGTGAAACCTGGAGAGGCGTGATTGGGAAGAATGGTCGCCCGGATCTAAACCCGAGTGGTGTTTTGTTATTGGACTTTTGTGCTCGTCACAGTTTGTCGATAACAAACACCATGTTCAAACATAAGGGTGTCCATATGTGCACTTGGCACCAGGACACCCTAGGCCGCAGTTCCATGATCGACTTTGTAGTTGTGTCATCGGATTTGCGGCCTTATGTTTTGGACACTCGGGTGAAGAGAGGGGCGGAGCTTTCTACCGATCACCACCTGGTGGTGAGTTGGCTGCGATGGTGGGGGAGGATGCCGGACAGACCTGGCAGGCCCAAGCGCATTGTGAGGGTCTGCTGGGAACGTCTGGCAGAGTCTCCTGTCAGAGAGAGTTTCAATTCACACCTCCGGGAGAACTTTGAACATGTCACGAGGGAGGTGCGGGACATTGAGTCCGAGTGGACCATGTTCCGAACCTCTATTGTCGAGGCGGCTGATTGGAGCTGTGGCCGCAAAGTTGTTGGTGCCTGTCGTGGCGGTAATCCCAGAACCCGTTGGTGGACACCAGCAGTGAGGGATGCCGTCAAGCTGAAGAAGGAGTCCCATCGGGTTCTTTTGGCTCATAGGACTCCGGAGGCAGTGGACGGGTACCGACGGGCCAAGCGGTGTGCAGCTTTAGCGGTCGCGGAGGCAAAAACTCGGACATGGGAAGAGTTTGGGGAAGCCATGGAAAACGACTTCCGGACGGCTTCGAAGCGATTCTGGACCACCATACGGCGCCTCAGGAAGGGGAAGCAGTGCACTATCAACACCGTGTATGGTGCGGATGGTGTTCTGCTGACTTCGACTGCGGATGTTGTGGATCGGTGGAGGGAATACTTCGAAGACCTCCTCAATCCCACCAACACGTCTTTCTTTGAGGAAGCGGTGCCTGGGGAATCTGTAGTGGACTCTCCTATTTCTGGGGCTGAGGTCGCTGAGGTAGTTAAAAAGCTCCTCGGCGGCAAGGCCCCGGGGGTGGATGAGATCCGCCCGGAGTTCCTTAAGGCTCTGGATGCTGTGGGGCTGTCTTGGTTGACAAGACTCTGCAGCATCGCGTGGACATCGGGGGCGGTACCTCTGGATTGGCAGACCGGAGTGGTGGTCCCTCTCTTTAAGAAGGGGGACCGGAGGGTGTGTTCCAACTATCGTGGGATCACACTCCTCAGCCTTCCCGGTAAGGTTTATTCAGGTGTACTGGAGAGGAGGCTTCGCCGGATAGTCGAACCTCGGATTCAGGAGGAACAGTGTGGTTTTCGTCCTGGTCGTGGAACTGTGGACCAGCTCTATACTCTCGGCAGGCTTCTTGAGGGTGCATGGGAGTTTTCCCAACCAGTCTACATGTGCTTTGTGGACTTGGAGAAGGCATTCGACCGTGACCCTCGGGAAGTCCTGTGGGGAGTGCTCAGAGAGTATGGGGTATCGGAATGTCTTATTGTGGCAGTCCGCTCCCTGTATGATCAGTGCCAGAGCTTGGTCCGCATTGCTGGCAGTAAGTCGGACACGTTTCCAGTGAAGGTTGGACTCCGCCAAGGCTGTCCTTTGTCACCGATTCTGTTCATAACTTTTATGGACAGAATTTCTAGGCGCAGTCAAGGCGTTGAGGGGTTCCGGTTTGGTGGCCACGGGATTAGGTCTCTGCTTTTTGCAGATGATGTAGTCCTGATGGCTTCATCTGGCCGGGATCTTCAGCTCTCACTGGATCGGTTCGCAGCCGAGTGTGAAGCGACCGGAATGAGAATCAGCACCTCCAAGTCCGAGTCCATGGTTCTCGCCCGGAAAAGGGTGGAGTGCCATCTCCGGGTTGGGGAGGAGACCCTGCCCCAAGTGGAGGAGTTCAAGTACCTAGGAGTCTTGTTCACGAGTGGGGGAAGAGTGGATCGTGAGATCGACAGGCGGATCGGTGCGGCGTCTTCAGTAATGCGGACGTTGTATCGATCCGTTGTGGTGAAGAAGGAGCTGAGCCGGAAGGCAAAGCTCTCAATTTACCGGTCGATCTACGTTCCCATCCTCACCTATGGTCATGAGCTTTGGGTCATGACCGAAAGGATAAGATCACGGGTACAAGCGGCCGAAATGAGTTTCCTCCGCCGGGTGGCGGGGCTCTCCCTTAGAGATAGGGTGAGAAGCTCTGCCATCCGGGAGGAACTCAACGTAAAGCCGCTGCTCCTCCACATGGAGAGGAGCCAGATGAGGTGGTTCGGGCATCTGGTCAGGATGCCACCCGAACGCCTCCCTAGGGATGTGTTTAGGGCACGTCCAGCTGGTAGGAGGCCACGGGGAAGACCCAGGACACGTTGGAAAGACTATGTCTCCCGGCTGGCCTGGGAACGCCTCGGGATCCCCCGGGAAGAGCTAGACGAAGTGGCTGGAGATAGGGAAGTCTGGGCTTCCCTGCTTAGGCTGCTGCCCCCGCGACCCGACCTCGGATAAGCGGAAGATGATGGATGGATGGATGGATGTATATTTATACATATATATATATAGATGGATAGATATACCGGCCCCCAAACACTCTCTAAATTTGGCCACCCGCGTCAAAATAATTGCCCAGGCCTGCTGTATACCACTTTCTAAATAATATTTTTAAAAAGAGGAACTGCACTCTATACATTTTTTTAAATCCTTCCATTGTAAAATCAAGAATACAGTTATTTATTTATTTTTTTTAAATAATTTTAAATGGTAAATAAATGCGATCAAAAGTCCACTCATAATAAAGCCTAAGGGAGTTGCTGTATCGAAGCCCTTAAAAAAACATGCAAACACCTCCATTGAGGTTTTATACACACATTGTAAGTATTTATGTAGTTTAGTAACTAGCACACTTATAATAACATTTAATATTTCAGTATTTTGATCATTTTAAGAAGACGTGACGCATTACTTTAAAAAACGTTAGCTTTTTTTCTTGACCAACATCTCTGATTACTTCATGAACACGCGTAATAAAACATCACTTACTGTACAAGGTCTGTAGTCACGACGAAGCCGACTGGTAGAATCTTGTTATGTTCCCGTTTAATGACTCCCGATTCTCGGAAATAAAATGTGTGAGGGGGACGGAAAGCGTAATTTTGTGTCATTCTTGCCATTTCCGGGCCTAAATTGGCTGCCAAAGTGTATCAACTTGTCGGATTACGTCCCCCCCCCCCCCCCCCCCCCCCCAGTTGGTCCTGATGCTTCGTCATCAGTAGGTAAATGTGGTAATAGTGTGAAAAGGCTTTGAATATCTGGAAGGTAGAAAACTGCAATTAAAATCCATTTACCATTTTTGTATCGCTTTCGGCGCCACGGGCCGTAAAAGTGAGCAGATGATTGTGAAGTGAAATGGTGTCTTTGCCACCAGCCACACCTCAGGAGGCAGGAAACCCCAACCACAGGGGAGAGGGAGACAGAGGGTTTAGTAACGTACTACATAGATGGGGATGACACAGAATAATATAGCCAATGGCAGAAGATGTAACATAACTAGTGGGTTTGAAGAATGGTAGTGTGATAGTAAAATTGCTTATACTTGTTTAAATAGATGATGTTCTTTGAACTGGGTACCAAAAGTCGTTTATAAGGTTTAGGAATGTGACATTTAGCAAGAGATCTCTTATCTGATCAAGCTCTGTGTCCTGTGTCTTTGATGTAACATGTGGACTATAGTTGACCTGGGCATGTGTGTTCCTTTTCCTGACCCCCAACAGAGCTAAATTGTTCCTCTTTCCTTAGTGGTCTACATAACATGTAATGGTGGTTCTTTGCTCAAAATGTTGCATAGAATATTGTGGAGAGGCGAAGCCGGCTGTCCGACAGCGAGGCAGGGCACGCCGGAGCCCGGCCCAAGATGGCGGAGAGGAGGCGTGGACTGCGAGCAAGCAGCGAGGCCGGATTCAACCCTGCAAATATTATCAGGTGCGTGGGTCGCCCAGTTGGGCACAATTTAAATATCCTTTCGCACTGTATAAAAGGGCAGCGGCCGTAAACACCGGGGGGAGAAACGGAGAGAGACGCAGAGAGAAGCAGCCAGAAGGAAGCGGATGCTGAACGAGAGCCCAAGGAAGATGAAGACGCATGCGACTGAAAAGGTGGAGTGGCAGAGGAAGCAGGATACGGCAAGGCTGAAAAGCAACCCTTAGAGACTTTTTATTATTGAAAAATAAAAGAAAGTCTAACCTGCGCCACAATGTCCTTTCTTGGTGGTCCTAAGAACCCGCACGACAGCAAGAGACTGCTACAATTATGTTTTACAGAACAGCTTCAAGTCACTTTGGATGCGCCGTTTTGTGGGCAGCGATAATTACGTGGCTCACCTTGGACAGTGTCTTCTCCCCGTCATCTTTGTTGCAGCGGTGTAGCGTGCAAGGACGGGCATTCAAACTTTACTTAAATCAATAATGGAGCAGCCTCTTCTCATCTGTGGTTCAATAGTGCAACTTCAACGCCGGGAATGTGTCCAGTGAAAAAAACGTCCGACCGGAACTCTCTGACAACTAGAGTTTCGTGGGTGAAAAATGTAAACTTACTACGGTTTTTAGCGCTTTGATAGTTAGTCTACTGACAGATATACGTAAGTAAGAGCTTTACGCTACTTCATACTAGAAATGGCAACTGTGAAAGATGAATGTCCCATAATATGATAGGGAAAAAGAAGCTTATGACTACTTATGACTTCACGGACTTTCCCCTAGGGATCAAAAAAGTACTTTCTATTCTATTTTATTCTACAATGGCGGACACGCGGACATTTTCAGGATTCATGCAGATCCCAAATACACATCAGCAGGCACCAGATGGTATCAAAAGTTGGTTTTGCACAATGTTGCAAAACAATTCGGTAGGTATTATGTCTAAAAGTTGGCATTTTGCGGTCCTTTTACACACACCTTAATAATACTCGTATGTTTAATGCAAGGGCAATCCATCAAGCCGTGCGGCTTTATAGCTTACCGAAGTCGTACTAAAAACATTTTGACGGATTTTTGAGTGCTGTGTATAATGTTCTATATTCTCAGTGGAACATTTATTTTACGTACGGCGGAGGAAGGAGACAACACCAAAACCAGGATCGGTTCGACAGGTTTATTGAAACCTTTGATGAGTGCATGGGAGGTGTATGCTACTCTGTGTTTGGTATGAAACGATGTGTAGGATTAACAATGTAAATGTTATCAGTGTTTGTTGTAAGTGCAAGAAGGCAGTCCGTGGGCAAGCAAGCAGTCGGGGTCTGTAGAGAAGCAACGAGGTCCGTGTCCAAGCAGGGGTTGAGAATCAAGCGAGGCAGTCTAAATTCCAGAGAGGAGTCGAGGCACACAGCTCGATCATGGGGAACAGGAAAAACACTGCGGGAAACACAAAGGACATGTGAACAAGGAAGTCACAAGGAGAGAGCAAGTACGCAGGAGGGGAAGCCAGAGACAGGATGCTTACTACAAAGAGTGAACTACGTTCCGGCGCAGGATCCTCAGTTCCATCCATCCATCCATTATTCTCTTTGGGGGGCGGGGGGTGCTGGTGCCTTTCTCAGCTACAATCGGGCGGAAGGCGGCGTATACCCTGGACAACTCGCCCCCTCATCACAGGGCCAACACAGATAGACAGACAACATTCACGCGGGGTCGCATCTTTAATGCGCAGTCGTCCGTCTGCCTCCAGGGAGAACGACCGTGCATAAAGATGCGACCCCGGCATGACAAAATCAGGAAGTACAAACAAAGGTAAGAACGCTACAGAGGAAGAAACCTATAAAAAAAACAACAACAAAAAACAGGAAAAACAACAACAACAAAAAACGGAATGCCATTATTACTTCTATCAACAAGGGACTGTTTTTTAATAAACATGCTTTTATAAACAGATCAACACAACATGGACCCAGACAAAGTTTCGTTGTACTTGTTGCAATGACAATAAAGACCTTCCCAAAACACTTTTACAGACACACTATCTCTCACGGGCAGCACAGTGACAGAGGGGTTAGTGCGGTTGCCTCACAATGCGAAGGTGCCAAGTAGTCCTCGGTTCAATCCAGGGCTCGGGATCTTTCTGTGTGAAGTTTGCATGTTCTCCCCGTGACTGCATGGGTTCCCTTCGAGTACTCCGGCTTCCTCCCACTTCCAAAGACATGCAACTGGGGCTAGGGTGATCGGCAACACTAAATTGTACCTAGTGTGTTGCCGATAGTCTTTATTCTCAGTACCAGGTGTGCAGATTGCTGATTGATTGCACTTTTGCCAAACAGGGGGGGGGGGGGGGGGTGTCCTGGCGCGCTGCCAGCGGAGGTGCCGGTAGAGCTTGCCGCAGATGGCATGCGGGATGGAGAACGTGCAATGACAATTAAAAGTTTTGCTGTTGTTTACCTGCATCATCTTGCAGTATACACTTTTCTCTAATGTATTACTGCCAACTACTGGTCACACTTATCAATACACCATGTACCAAATAAAATTGCTTTGAGGTCGGTAATCACAACCAGAATTATGCCGTACATCAGGCGCACTGTCGATTTTTAGGAAAATGAAAGGATTTTAAGTGCGCCTTATAGTCCAACAAATACTGTACCTTGTCCAAGTACAAATAGCAAGCAGAAGCAAAGGCTTGTCAGCGGAAGAAATGGCGGTCCGAGGCACACTCGGATTGGTAGACAAAGTGCTGCTCCAGAGCTTTATTACAAGAGAAGATAGACTGTCAGATGCATTGGCCATCGTACCTATGCTGACAGTCCCGACAAATACGTGGCACATCAGTGAGGCTGAACAGGTCAAGCACATTTTGCGGGAGGAAAGAGGGAGTAAGAAGAAGCAGCAGCCATGGTACAAGAATAAGACCAACAGATGCTAGGATGTTGCCTATGCGGACCACAGGGGACCATTGACCATTTTTTCTCCTATGTCCCACTCTCCCTTGTGGAAGGGGTCCGGTCCAATCCGGTGGCCATGGATGACGTACTGGCTGTCCAGAGTCGGGACCCAGGATGAACCGCTCGTCCAGAGTCAGGACCCAGGATGGACCGCTCGCCTGTGTATCGGCTGGGGACACCTCTGCGCTGCTGATCCGCCTCCGCTTGGGATGGTTTCCTGCTGGCTCCGCTGTGAACGGGACTCTCGCTGCTGTGTTGGATCCGCTTTGGACTGGACTCTCGCGGCTGTGTTGGATCCATTATGGATTGAACTTTCACAGTATCATGTTAGACCCGCTCGACATCCATTGCTTCCGTCCTCTCTAAGGTTCTCATAGTCATCATTGTCACCGACGTCCCACTGGGGGAGAGTTTTCCTTGCCCTTATGTGGGCCTACCGAGGATGTCGTAGTGGTTTGTGTTGTGGTTTGTGCAGCCCTTTGAGACACTAGTGATTTAGGGCTATATAAGTAAACATTGATTGATTGATTGAGCAATTGCCCAGTCCTAGTGACGAACGGGTCAGTTGCCAATCTGCTGTGAAGCTAGAATGACAGTGGGCCCTCCTGAAATATTAGCACTGTAACATGATGGGAGAGAACCAGATTAGATTAGATAGATTAGATAGTACTTTATTTATTCCGTCAGCAGAGTTCCTTCAGGAAAATTACAATTTTCAGCACAATCCTATTCAAGATCAGACAAACATTAAAGGGAGACAGAACAGGAGCGCTGACGGGTCTGCCGGCTTCCAGCGCCCCTTACAAAAAAAGATGAGATACAGGTAAACAAGGGGGGGGAGGGAATAGAAGATAAAATAAAAAAATCGGTTTTAGCCTGGGCCCTGGAGAGGGGGTGCAGACTGAGGCCAAGGGAAAAAAACAACAACTCATAGCCATAGTACACATCCCTCTTACATGTGTGTAAGAGGGAAACATCAAACATCAAAGAACACATAGGACATTAAAGACATTAAAGCAGCAGATACAACCAGACACTTCTACATACAGCTATGAATAAAAAGTAAAAGAAACATATCCACTGTGGTGGCCTTTGCGGTGTTCCACGCATTCGTCCGCTGGGGTGGAGGGAGGATAGCCAGAGACAGGAGCAGACCCAACAAAGCAACCAGGACAGCCGACTCCACTCTCGGCCAGTGTCCAGTCCGCATGGATGAGCGATGATACGTCCAAGGAGACTGAGGTGTCCGACACCTGCTCACCCAGCCAAGACACCGCGAAGCCTCTCCGTCCCAGCGCTCAGTGCCAGCTCCGCAGCCCTGTCCCCTCATCCGCATCAGCACATCTGTGTAACAATTTCAGATGACAAGACCCAGGATAGCTCAATGGTTAAGACTGCTGCCTCCCACGCAGTACCACTGGGTTCAACTCCATAACTTGGAAGATCTTGATTTTGAGGTGGCGACTTGTCCAGGGTGTACCCTGCCTACCGCACGAATGCAGCTGAGATAGGGCTCCAACGGCCACAAAAGGTACAAGCGGTAGAAAATGGATGGATGGATGGAATTTCAGATGACATCTAATCGTCTAAATTACGGCTGATTGCTTGCTACTTATGGCAGATTTGTAGTTAAAAAAATGTAATGAAACATTCCCAAAACACTGGAAGCTCGACGCTAGATCAATGTTTCTCCTTCCAAATATTGTGTAAAGCTGAACAAATTGTTCTCTTCAGCCGTTGACACAAAAACACCCAGTTGCGTCCTCAGCTGACACAGTGTATCGCTGGTGTCCTGATTGCCTGTGATTATCAAACCCACTCATGTTCTATTTCTGCCATGCATTAACCTTTGAAGTCACCACCGGTTTTCAAACTGACATCAAACAAGCGATGCAAACAACAGGTTCCTACTCACCAATTAGCAACATATGCGGGTAATTGTGTCCACAATGGCCAAACTTGGAACTAAGATATGGGCTATACAGTCTGGTCGAATAAGTCTCCACCTGTACTTAACTGAGCAAATAATTACTACATAGGTGATTTTGTTTTAGTTGGCAACACGTTATTTAACCACAACCGATGCAGTGAATAGTTTCCTATTTGTTTAACCATTGTTGTGAAAGTCACCTTCTGTAGCGAGGGAAAGATGTCTTCCTCGGACGGGCTTGAACATTTAAAGGGGGCCTTTAATGCAAAAAAATGTTCTTACCCATCTGTTTGTGTGTATTTGGAATCTGCAAAAGTCCCGACTTTGCAGCGCACCAGAACACGTCCCTGCTATAAGGACAAGCGGACGCGAAGATCCTGCGCCAGAACGTAATCATCTGTCCCCTTAGTAAGCATCCCGTCTCTGGCTTCCCTGCCGTGTACTTGCTCTCTCTGTATCTTCCCAGTTCCCGTGTCTTATATCCAGTACTTTGTGTTTCCCGTGCGGGTACTTTCCTGATCCGCTACCCTTTACAAACACCCCAACACCCCACCCACCACAACCTCCTCATGCTCTCTCTGGGAGAGCATGTCCCAAATTCCAAGCTGCTGTTTTGAGGCATGTTAAAAAAATAATGCACTTTGTGACTTGTCCAGGGTGTACCCCGCCTTCCGCCCGATTGTAGCTGAGATAGGCGCCAGTGCCCTCCGCGACCCCAAAAAAGGGAATAAGCATAAGCGGTAGAAAATGGATGGATGGATGGACTTCAATAATAAATATGGCAGTGCCATGTTGGCATGTTTTTTGCATAACTTGAGTTGATTTATTTTGGATAACATTGTTACATTGTTTAATGCATCCAGCGGGGCATCACAACTGTGACGTCTAGGTGGCATCATGGCGTGTGTTTGCGTTCTCGTGGTGCAGCCGAGATGGAACACAGCGTTAAGGTAGGAATGATGATTTATTCCTAACTACAAAAACAAACTAATAACAGAAATACTGGCACATAGGCACTAAAGACAAAACAAACAGAACTAGCGTGGAAGCTAGAATGAACAGAAAGCGCTAGTATGTAAACTAGGGAAAAGTAAACAAACAAAATAGCATGGAAGCTAATAGGATGAAAAAAGATAGTTACCACAATGCGGGAAGAGAGATGTCACTTGTTGCGTGTAGTAAACTATAGTCTGAGACCGAATGTAAAACAAGGGCGGTCTTAAATAAGGAGATAACTAATCAAGTCAGGTGCGTGACGAAAAACCAGAATCAGGTGACATTGAATGAGTTACCCTGACAACAGAAAACCAAACAGGAAGTGCCACCGGGAACCAAAGACGTCGAATGCAACACAGGATGATAATAAAACAGAAACAAAACCAGAATATGACATGGTCCAAGATGAGGACCATGACAACAACAAAATTAGGCATAATTATGTGTTAATTCCACGACTGTATACCTGTATGTTGGTATCGGTTGATATCGGAATCGGTAATTAAGAGTTGTATACTATCGGTGTAGAAGTCTCCTTCTCGTTGGGTTCTTTTGGACCAATATGACACTCGACACGTGTCAAAATGGATTTACAATTTTTATTTGTGTCTTCTTCTTCTCAGTCTCTGATGCTTTTCAACAGTACCTCGTCTTTCTGGTGCTTTTCAGCAGCTTGTGTCGCGCATCCACTCCCCGTCAGTCCCCCTCATGGTCTCCGATGCTGCTAATAAAGAGACAGGTGATTAGATAACTCGTTCCAGCTGAGATATCTCCTGACCTGTCGGTTGCTCCACAGCCGGCTCTTGCCTAAGCCCTGCCCACAGGGAACGCGTGGACCACGCCCCCTCCACAATCGGAATATCGGCAAAAAAAACATTATCGGACATCTCCAGTCACTGTAATGGTGAATTTAAGGCATCTAGTCAAATTCAAGGCCCACAGGGCACACCTGGCCTATAGGAATGGGTGATATGGACTATCACAAAAACCTGCCAATTATGAAGAAAACAATAAAAGTGAAGATGAAAAAAAAACACACAAAACTCCACCTTATTGACTGTGAGTCTGTCAGTGCACTACTCTAAAATAACCCTACGGCCATTACTCTACATCAATTAAGTTTGAGTAGCACACCTATACTGCAACACTGTAGTAGTGTGCTTTGATCATCATATTGTATGGAAGTTATTTTTCTAGAGACTTTATTAATATGGGTTTTATATTATAGATCAATCAGATACTGGAGTGGAGGGTAGAGCAACCGTACGTCTTGGGCATGACGTTAAAGTGCATCCGGCAGTGGAGGCTCCTCTATGGGGTCTTGGGGCACTGGGAGATTAACCCCTTTACCACCGTTACCCCAGGTCGCCCTTGGCAAAGGCCTAGTACCTGATTGTCCCCTAGCCAGGGATACGGTGAAGACCTCAACGGCGGAGCAGGCGGAAAACGGTAAATTTAAGAAGTTCCAGAACGGTTGCGAATGCGGAGTAAGGCTGCAGCAGAAAAGGGTCCCCAGTCGTCCAGGACTCCATGCCACTGGACCCTGACCCGATTTTGTCAAGGATCGTGTGGTGACTGTCTGTGCACCAGTCTCCCCACGTTAAACTAAGTCACGCAGAGACATCCTCCAGAAAGGGATACACCTCTACCAAGAGGATCGTCATACTCATTCGAGTGACCGACTGATGCAGGCAACTTAAGGGTACGAGGTTTAATCCCCGTCTCTTCCAATCCAAATCACTGCCGTTGTGTCCTTGGGCAAGACAATTCCCCCTTGCTCCCAGTGCCGCTCAGACCGGTGAATAAATTATACGTGGTGGTTGGAGGGGCCGTACAGGCGCACATTGGCAGCCACACTTCCATCAGTTTACCACAGGGCAACTGTGGCTACAAATGTAGCTTACCACCACATTGGTGTGAATGTGGAGTGAATAAATGATGGCTTCTCACTTTTCTGTGAGCGCTTTGAGTGTCAAGTCGATGTAAAAGTGCGATATAAATCTAACCCATTATCATATTATAATTCTGCGACTAAATAGTTGACTATTCAGCAGAAGCAAGAACAAATAATGTTTTAGGAACTGACGTCAATCAATGTTCAACAAGTGATCGTCCACACACTCTTCAGAGCAGACATCGAGGCAAATGTCCCTGTGGAGAGGAGGAGCCGGCAAACGAGCAGGCGGAGAATGCGGAGAGGCGGGGCGTGCCGGGAGCGACGCTACGAGCGAGATCAGGTGCGTGGCTCGTACACCGGGACACAATTAACTCATCTCCTTATGATGTATAAAAGGGGAGAAGGAGGAGAGATCGGGGCAGAAGTAGAAGAAGAGCCCCCAGCAGCGAACGAGAAGCAGACGTAAAGAGAAGAGCAAGTACGACGGAGACGCGACCAACCGAGCGACACGGGGGAGCAAGCATCAGGAGCGGCGATGGCGCGAAAGACTTCCTTGGAAGTAAAATAAACAGGAGTCAAACTTGAAAAAGAGATGTCCTTCCTTGGTGGTAAGTGGAACCCGGGCGACAACAGTGAAAGTCGTTCACAGTCCTTAAAACTGCGGAAGAGACATATTCTTTCATAATATTCTCTGAGGTCCATAAAATGTTGGCATTGATTGCACAGAATCCTTGAAATTGCAACAACAGCGCCAGTACTGAGAAGACTCGAACTGAAGTATGTCTACTTCCGAGTTTACATACGTTTACACTGAAGGACGTATGACGCCATGTTATGTATTCGGGTCAGTTTGCGTTCAAATTTGAGTCCGGACACATTTCTTTGTAATGTGAGCGACTACATAAAGGGATCAGATTTGACCCCGAAAAAAATTGGAAGAGAACATTCTACTTTGCAGTGTTATGAAAGAACTGAACAAAGTCTTAACTTAAGGCTGCCGCGGTCTGACTCAACCTTGCTTGTCATGATCCGTTGCCCGGATCATGTTTTGTTTAGTTTTTGACTCCCTCAGTTTCTGTTTTGAGCACCCCTGGGTTTGTGTTTTGGTTGCGAAGGGCGCAGATTGGTTTCACCTGCCTCTGATTAGTGTTCGGCACGCTCACCTGCTACCGGGCACTATCTAGAGAGCTACTTATTTTTCCATTTTTTGCCACACGGTCTGGCTTTCTTATTTGCTTCAAAACGCAAATAACAACATCTAGATCAGAGGTATCAGACACGAGGCGTTATTTTGCGGCCTCCACCTTAATATGAAAGTTTAATGTTAGCGCGGTCCGTGAGTTTTATATGAATGGCGCTTTAAAGCATTGTTTGCGGAGCTGAAGGAATCTACCAAACACGGTGTGGTATGTGGCTTTCAAGGGCCGAACATTGACGTCACTTGCGTGATGTGAGCAGAGAAACGTTTTGCCGCTTTTCCACTAGACCTGCACGCGCTCTTCCTCCCTCCGTCTGTCCCTCGCTCGCTCGCCTGCTTGCTCTCTCGCTGTCACTGTGTGTGTGTCTCTCTCGCGGGGAGACGAGCGGTCCAGTACCTTCCGGAACACTCTGCCGAAGGACCGAGCGACAATACAAAACTGTGGTGCACCTGACCCCAGAGCTGATACTCCGGCAGAGAGTCGCTGGGCGAATCGGACGTGTAACACGTTAGTCGTGATAGTAACATGTTCGGGGCTAATTGTGCTACCGTAACTGTAAACTCAACTGGGAGCCTCCCCTCCACCTCCTTCCCGTTGGCTCCAGACAGAGACAATTTTTGTTATTCGGGTCCAAAATGGCTCTCTCAACGTTCTGGGTTGCCTACCCCTGCGTTAGTGGAAAAGCGGAAAATGAGTGAAAGCGACAGAAACGTTGCCATGGAAACAAGGGTTTTCTTACGTGCCTGGCTGCAGTCACACCGCGACACCTGTCGTCAGTAATAGCAGTCCCCGATAACCTGGACCAATTCAAACTGTTTTTTTTTGTATTGTTTAATTTCCATTCCCTCACATTACTGGATTCTCATTTTGTTCATTTATGCTTCGATTTCATTTTGTGTTAAAATAAAAATGAAGACGTTCAAACATTTTATTTTAAGAAATCTTTTCTTGCGGCCCAGCCTCACCCAGATTCTGCAACCAGTGGCCCCTGGGTAAATTGAGTTTGAGACCCCTGATCTAAATATTTGATTCCTGAGTTAAGCTTCGGCATTGGTTTGTCTGTTTACATGCTAAGCTTTCCTTGTTAGCTATTCCGTTAGCTTCCCGTGCTATCGGCACACTGGTGCGCTTGTGTTTGTATCCCACATGATTTATGGACAACAAATAATTTCCTTACCTGCACCTTGCCTCCGGAGTTCCATCTGCATCTCGGGAGAACGACCCGTGCATCACCATGCGTGCCCAGCGTAACATTGCTAAGGTAACAGTGACAACGTGGACTGGATTTTCAGTACAGAAATGCTGGCGTTACTGATGAAACGGATTGGATTGGATAATGAGCGCAGAGAAAGGTTCTATAAAAATGATTTATAATCAGAGTGAATAATGACAGGTTATACAAACCCCGTTTCCATATGAGTTGGGAAATTGTGATGGTGTAAATATAAATGGAATACAATCATTTGCAAATCTTTGTCAACCCATATTCAGTTGAATATGCTACAAAGACAACATATTTGATGTTCAAACTGATAATCATTTTTTTTTTTGGTTTGTTTGGCAAATAATCATTACATTTTGAATTTGATGCCAGCAACACTTGACCAAGAAGTTGGGAAAAGTGGCAATAAATACTGATGAAGTTGAGGAATGCTCATCAAACACTTATTTGGAACATCCCACCGATGTGCAGGCTAAATTGGAACAGGCACCATTAATGCTGAAAGGTACACCCAGGTTTTGGAAAAAAAACATATGCTGCCATCTAAACGCTGTCTTTTTCATGGACGCCCCTGCTTATTTCAGCAAGACAATGCCAAGCCACTTTCAGCACGTGTTACAACATAGTGGCTTCGTAAAAAAAAGAGTAAGGGCCCGCCTGCAGTCCAGACATGTCTCCCATTGAAAATGTGTGGCGCTTAATGAAGCGTAAAATACGACAGCAGAGACCCTGGACTATTGAACAACTGAAGCTCTACATAAAACAAAGCTTCAACAATTAGTTTTCTCAGTTCCCAAACGTTTATTGAGTGTTGTTAAAAGAAAAAGTGATGTAACACAGTGGTGAACATGCCCTTTCCCAACTACTTTGGCACGTATTGCAGCCATGAAATTCTAAGTTTATTATTATTGTAAAAAAAATAAATACAGTTTATGAGTTTAAACATCAAATATCTTGTCTTTGTAGTGCATTCAACTGAATATGGGTTGAAAAGGATTTGCAAATCATTGTATTCCGTTTATATTTACATCCAACACAATTTCCCAACTCATGTGGAAACAGGGTTTGTATTATTATTTATTTAAACTCAAATTCCCGCATATTTATAATGAATTTTCCTGCAATTGTTTGTAAGGAAAAATATATATATTTCGGTGAAGAATATTTTAGGGGGGCTTCGGCCCCCTTAAAATAGGCCTAACGACGCCAATGTCCGACAACCTTTTTTTCCCCAAAATATTGCATTAAGCTAACAAAGTAGTTCTTAAATGTAATAAAAAACACACAACGTAATCATACAAAAAAATCACAAGTTGATTTCATATTATTGAAAAAAAAAACCTTTAAAACCTCATAACTTTTGCCAAAACTTTTCTTAAATAGGCATTTCAGGCCAATACAATGGCTAAAGAAGCCAGCAAAACATTTAAGTCCAATTTTGAAAGTAATTTGTGTACACAAGCCTTTAAATAGACTCCCCCTTTTAGACCAGTTGATCTGCCGTCTTTTTTCTGCTATTAGGTGATCACTAGTCGGGACCCGGGGTTGACCGCTCGCCTGCACATCGGTTGGGTACATCTCTGCGCTGCTGACCTGTTTCCACTCAAGATGGTCTCCTGCTGGCCCCACTATGGACTGGACTCTCACACTATTAACCTGATTCACCCAATGTCCATTGCACCGATCGCCCAGGGGGTGGCAGGGTAACACCACATCTGCGGTCCCCTCCAAGATTTCTCATTGTCGCCCATTCGGTTGAGTTTTTCCTTGTCCCGATGTGGGATTTGAGCCGAGGATGTCATTGTGGCTTGTGCAGTCCTTTGAGACACTTGTGATTTAGGGCAATATGAATAAACTTTGATTGATTGATTGATTAACTGAAATCTTGGAAGGTCTGATATCTTTGTAAAATCTTGAGTATTTTAGAAAACATAAATGTTTCATACTACCCATAGTTTACCTTTCCAGAGATGGTTCTGTATTCTTACAGTTGGATCAATCAATCAATGTTTATTTCTATAGCCCTAAATCACAAGTGTCTCTAAGGGCTGCACAAGCCACAACGACATCCGCGGTACAGAGCCCACATAAGGACCAGGAAAAATTCACCCCAGTGGGATGTCGATGACAATGACTATGATAAACCTTGGAAAGGACCGCATAAGTGGGCAACTCACCCCCTTCTAAGGGAGATCGAAAGCAATGGATGTCGAGCGGGTCCAACATGATATTGTGAAAGTCCAGTCCATAGTGGTTCAAACATAACAGTGAGAGTCCAGTCCATAGTGGAGCCAGCAGGAGACCAACCCAAGCGGAGACAGGTCAGCAGCGCAGAGATGTCCCCAACCAATGCACAGGCGAGCGGTCCATTCCGGGTCCCAACTCTGGACAGCCAGCACTTCATCCATGGCCACCAGACCTGTGCCCCCCCTTCCACAAGGGAAAGAGGGGCAGAATAGAAAAGAAAAGAAACGGCAGATCAACTGGTCTAAAAAGGGGGTCTATTTAAAGACTAGTGTATACAAATGAGTTTAGAGATGTGACTTAAATGCTTCTACTGAGGTAGCATGTCTAACTGTTACCGGGAGAGCATTCCATAGTACTGGAGCCCGAATAGAAAACGCGCTATAGACCGCAGACTTTTTTTGGGGCTCTGGGAATCACTAGTAAGCCGGAGTTCTTACTAGTTTCTGTGTCTAGCAGGACCGATAATCAGCATTTCCAGTTTTCTTGGCGTTGAGTTACAAAAAGTTAGCGGACAACAATTGTTTAATTTCATTAAGACACGCCTCCAGCTGACTACAATCCGGCGTGTTGGTCAGCTTTAGGGGCATGTAGAGTTGGGTGTCATCAGCATAACAGTGAAAGCTAACACCGTATTTGCGTATGATGTCACCTAGCGGCAGCATGCAGATGCTGAAGAGTGCAAGGCCAAGAACAGAACCCTGGGGAACGCCACACGTTTCCTTAACATAGTCCTAGGTCACATTGTTATGGGACATGCACTGCATCCTGTCAGTAAGATAAGAGTTAAACCGAGACAAGGCTAAGTCTGACATACCAATTCGTGTTTTGATACGCTGTAATAAAATATTCTGATCGATGGTATCAAAAGCAGCGCTAAGATCAAGGAGCAGCAACATAGATGACACATCAGAATCCATCGTTAGCAATAGATCATTAGTCATTTTTGCAAGGGCTGTCTCCGTAGAGTGATTTGCCCTGAAACCGATTGAAAGGGTTCACAGATATTGTTACACGCTAAGTTTTCATTTAGCTGCTATGCAACAATTTTTTCTAGGATTTTCGAAATAAAGGGAAGGTGAGTCACCGGTCGGTAGTTTACCATGAGGTCAGGATCGAGGTTAGGTCTTTTGAGCAGAGGATGAATAACCGCTTTTTTGAAAGCTAAGGGAACAGTGCCAGAGGATAGTGGTGGATGCAGTGTACACTGTAACAACCGTACAAATACACAAGTGTGAGTGTTTAAGTCTGTTAGTAGACAATCCCTTGGAACTTGGTGACATATTTTCTAAATATATCCATTATTGGCTACTTGTGTAAACAATTCCCTTCTGGTAATATTGAGATGTGTCTTAATGAGTGTAATGATGGGAGGTCTTCGTTCTCCATACGGTTCACAGCCAGCTTATTACAGTCTTGTTAGAGTCTTCCAAATTCGATGGCACCATGACAGTAATTTCCTCTGACCGCTGCTTGATCCCAAACCGCTCCCACCCACCTTCGTTCTAAGCTTGTCTCTCCGAACACAGTGCAGATCCCGTACTAAATGACGCCTGGTTTAATAAGCATTATAATTGATTACTCCGAGCTCCAATGAGTGAAAAGATTCATTGGGCAGTGATGCGGTCATGCTCCAATGTGATTTTATTTTAACATAATTGAGAAAAATATTGAAATAAACAGTAAAACACCCAAAAATTAGTTATTGTATGATTTTGGCCATTTTGGTGAATTTATCCAAATATCAAGAGTATCAATACCAAGCGGTCGGCCGTATCGGTATCTAATAAATAGTATGATGAGATCAATTGCCATCCATCCATCTTCTTCCGCTTATCCGAGGTCGGGTCGCGGGGGCAACAGCATAAGCAGGGAAACCCAGACTTCCCTCTCCCCAGCCACTTCGTCTAGCTCTTCCCGGGGGATCCCGAGGCGTTCCCAGGCCAGCCGGGAGACATAGTCTTCCCAACGTGTCCTGGGTCTTCCCCGTGGCCTCCTACCGGTTGGACGTGCACTAAACACCTCCCTAGGGAGGCGTTCGGGTGGCATCCTGACCAGATGCCCAAACCACCTCATCTGGGTCCTCTCGATGTGAAGGAGCAGCGGCTTTACTATGAGCTTCTCACCCTATCTCTAAGGGAGAGCCCCACCACAGGGCGGAGGAAACTCTTTTCAGCCGCTTGTACCCGTGATCTTATCCTTTTGGGCATGACCCAAAGCTCATGACCATAGGTGAGGATGGGAACGTAGATCGACCGGTAAATTGAGAGCTTTGCCTTCCGGCTCAGCTCCTTCTTCACCACAACGGATCGGTACAACATCCGCATTACTGAAGACGCCGCACCGATCCGCCTGTCGATCTCACGATCCACTCTTCCCTCACTCGTGAACAAGACTCATAGGTACTTGAACTCCTCCACTTGGGGCAGGGTCTCCTCCCCAACCCGAGATCAATTGGGCTTAGACAAATGAACTTTTTGTTGTGTTGCTCATTGTGTTACATTGTGTTTACCCTACTTTACGGACTATAAGCCGCACTGGCATACAAACCGCACCCACTAAATTTTACATTAAGTAATTACATAGAAAGATTTTGTGAACGTTTATTTACATGCTGTGACAGGACTCCCAGCCGTCATCGTTTGGGTTGTGGTGACAATCGATACAAGACGCATCGTAGCAGGTGCCTCTTATAAGCTGCTGTGACTTGCATTACTATAGTAACTAATTAGATGACTATCGTAACTAATTAGATTACCATAGTAACTAGTATATCATCCAAAAGCGCAGATTCCAACCATTGAAATACTTTGTATAGTTCAAAACTTACGGTCGTTAGAAAACATGATGATGGCAGCTACACTTTCCATCTTAAAGATCTAAAAAATTATTTGGGAATGTCTGGCGGGCCAGATTGAAACGCATAACGGGCCGCACGTGGCCCCCGGGATTTAAAGGGGAACATTATCACAATTTCTGAAGGGTTAAAACCAAAAACAAAATCAGTTCCCAGTGGCTTATTTTACTTTTCGAAGTTTTTCTCAAAATTTTACCCATCACGCAATATCCCGAAAAACGGCTTCAAAGTGCTGGATTTTAACCATCGTTATGAAGCCACCAGAAACAAACATGGCGGATAGCACAGAAAGGTATAGCATAGTAGCTCGGTTTCCGACTCAGATTTCAGCGGCGCAAACGATTCAACAGATTACGCATGTAATAAAACTGATGGTTGGATTGTGGAGGCAGAAAGCGAAAACAAAATTGAAGAAGAAACTGAAGCTATTGAGCCATATCACGACAGACAGCGGCACGGGAGGAAGCGCGGATGAATTCGGCGATCGCCTTCTAACCAACGATTGGTATGTGTTTGTTTGGTTCAGTTCAATTTTAGGACTAGATAGAACAATCCCATTATACAAAATAACCTGAGTAGAGTGGAAATAATAGGCTACCTCCTTCAGCCCTGCCTCAGAGCGGTTGTGGTGTTGGACCTGGTTGGGTGGGATTGCAAGATGGGGGGCAGAGAGGAGGAAGGGTAATGGTTGTCAGCTTCATTGGGGTCATCAGGTGGGCGCCCTGCCCCTGCCAAAAGTACATCCTACAGCCACAAGACAGTTCATCCGAGAAGGTGCAGAGTCCACCAAAGGCCATATACCAGACATAGGCCAGCTCGGAAGGGCTCGTGACTGGAAAATGGCGGTGGATCTTGATCAAAAGCTCTGCTTTCCTTCAGAGATAGCCATGTCAAACCTCAGACCAGACCTTGTGCTCTGGTCCTCCTCACTGCATATTATGTATATAATAGAACTCACGGTTCCCTGGGAGGCTGCTGTGGAGGAGGCATTCCAACGCAAAAGCCTTAAGTACACCGAACTGGCAGCTGATGCTGAGCAGAATGGATGGAAAGCCAAGGTCTGCCCAGTGGAAGTTGGCTGCAGAGGTTTTGTGGGCCAGACAACAATCAGGCTGCTTAAGGACATCGGAGTTTGAGGCCAAACCCTGCGAAACACCATCAAAGCCCTCTTAGGAGCAGCAGAGACAGCCAGTCGGCGGAGGCAGATAGCGAAAAGGAAATTGAAGAAGAAACTGAAGCTATTGAGCCATATCACGACAGACAGCGGCACGGGAGGAAGCGCGGATGAATTTGGCGATCGCCTTCCAACCAACGATTGGTATGTGTTTGTTTGGCATTAAATGTGGGTGGAGGGAAAGGCTGGATGCAAATATAGCTACAAATGAGGCATGATGATGCAATATGTAAATACAACTAGCCTAAATAGCATTTTAGCATCGATTATCAAGGAATATATTGACGCTCACATAGGTCTGGTGATAATGTTCCCCTTTAATTTGCCCAGGTCTGGCCTAGATCTTCCTGCAAAATCGCAGATACTGACACAAAATTGAACTATGCAATAAACTAGATCCCTCTACTTTATCAAGAAAAATATTTGTCTGGTGATATCAAGGATTATCCATCGTTGGAGTTTCCAGACAAATCGAACTATTGTGCTATAGACGTCATTCAGATGAAAACTTCAAAAAAGCATGGAGGTCTATAACTTCTTTGGGTCAAAGACATTGGTATCAAGACTCTCCCGGATAAGTATGCATTGTTTTTGCTGGTTATCATACAGTATGTACTCTGACACATTTGTGTACAAAATAGGCGAGGCGGAAGACATAGAAGTACCTCTCCTGACAATTAAAGTGTATTAAAGATATATCAAACAAACCTTTGACAAAGTGATGAATGTAAACTCATGCATTCTTCGACTCTGCTCACTCAGACTGGAGTGTGCACCACTTTTGTCATCGTCATTTTCTAAAAATGTCGCACTCTTGCGCCCTTCTTGATTTCCTCTTGAGGAACTCTGAAGAGATCCTTTCCGCGATTTGATAGGCTCGTAAAGCTGAAAACAACACAGGCGATATTCTTCTTTCAAGTACCCATTGAGAACAGACGCTGCTTGACCACCACGCATATTTAATGAGCCATGGACGTGATGTCATTTAAATCCAAAATCCATGAAAAATATGCTGGAATTTATTAAATATATAGGTTTGGGGTGTAATGGTACTCCTAGGTAAAGTTAAGTAAAGTTAAAGTCCCAACGATAGTCACTTACACATGAAACTATACTCTAAATTTGACCCATCCCCATGTTCACCCCTTGGGAGGTGAGGGGAGTAGTGAGCAGCAGCGGTGGATGCACTCAGAAGTCAATTTTGGTGATCTAACCCCAAATTCCAACCCTCGATGCTGAGTGGCAATGGGTCCCATTTTTGTAGTCTTTGGTATGACTCGGCCGGGGGGTTTGAACTCACGGGGTGTATATTGTAGCTTCCCGGGATAGTTAGTGCTGCAAGGGAACCTGGGTATTTGTTCTGTTGTGTTTATGTTGTGTTACGGTGCGGATGTTCCCCCGAAATGTGTTTGTCATTCTTGTTTGGTGTGGGTTCACAGTGTGGCGCATATTTGTAACAGTGTTAAATTTGCTTGTACGGCCACCCTCAGTGTGACGTGTATAGCTGTTGACCAAGTATGCTTGGCATTCACTTGAGTGTGTGAAAAGCCGTAGATATTATGTGATTGGGCCGGCACGCAAAGGCAGCGCCTTTAAGGTTTATTGGCGCTCTGTACTCCTCCCTACGTCCGTGTACACATCGGCGTTTTAAAAAGTCATACATTTTACCATTTGAAACTGATACCGATAATTTTGAAACTGATAATTTTTGATGTTACATTTTAAAGCATTTATTGGCTGATAATATCGGCTGTCCGATAATTATCGGTATCGGTTTCAAAAAGTACAATTTAGGACTTTTTAAAACGCCGCTGCGTGGAGTGGTACACGGACGTAGGGAGAAGTACAGAGCAGTTGCGTCTCCCAGTCATACTTGCCAACCCTCCTGATTTTCCCAGGAGACTCCCGAATTTCAGTGCCCCTCCCGAAAAACTCCCAGGGCAACCATTCTCCGGAATTTCTCCCGATTTCCACCCAGACAACAATATCGCGGGTAAGGCACTGCCTTTGCATGCCAGACCAATCACACAATACTTACGGCTTTTCACACACACAAGTGAATGCAAGTTATACTTGGTCAACATCCATGTAGGTCGCACTGAGGGTGGCTGTATAAACAACTTTAACACTGTTACAAATATGCACCACCCCGTGGACCCACACCGAACACGAATGACAAACATATTTTGGGAGAAAATCCGCACCGTAACACAACATAAACACAAAAGAACAAATACCCAGATCCCTTGCAGCACTAACTCTTCCGGGACATTACAATATACATCGCCCGTTACCTTGTTAGATTGTTTAATGCATCCAGCGGGGCATCAAAACAAAATGAGGCATAATAATGTGTTAGTTCCACGACTGTATATATCAGTATCGGTTGAAATCGAAATCGGTAATTAAGGGTTGGACAATATTGGAATATCGGATCTCTGATTTTAAATGTTTTAAATGTGCCCACTGTGACATTACATATGTACTTACATCATGTAAATAAAAACTTAATGGAGGAGTTTGGTGTTAAGACGGGGGGGGGTCGCAGCTTGCTGCAAGGGTTTGTTCTCCCGGGATGCAAACGGACTATTCCGGACCAAGCGTGAAGGGAGGAACATATTTAATTGTTCACTATCAATAGATACAAACAAAAGGGCGCACAAGGCTAATGCACAACTTAGCCCATCCATTATTTTCTACTGCTTATTCCCTTTGGGGTCGCGGGGGGAACTGGTGTCTATCTCAGCTACAATCAGTCGGAAGCCGGCGTACACCCTGGACAAGTCGCCACCTCATCGCTGTGCACAACTTAGCGTATGATACAAAAACTAACACATAGGCAAAAACTATGGACATGAAACAAAATGTATTCGGCATGAACAGAGCAAATACAGAGTAATGTCGCCAGGCCGACGAACTGGCAAAAGCAGGCTTAAATAATAGTCTCTGATTAGAGCAGGTGCGTGATCCGGACACATGAGGCAGGTGAAACTAATGGGGCGTCATGGTAACTAAACAAGGGAGCGTAAACTAACAGAAAATAACAAACAACATGATCCAGACCACAGATCATGACATTTGGATGTGTTTATTTATGGGTTTTATAGGCCTAATAGCGCGACTCCTATCGACTTCATTGTAAACAGACCTTGGATCGCATTTATTTAATATTTACAATGCAAAAAATAATAATAAAAACATGTGTTTTTGTCTTAGATAAGTATCGCAAATGAGAGGCAATATTTCAAAACTCCCTTTAACAATACATTTTTTGTTTTGTTTTGAGGAAATATAACTTTGCTTCTTCTTAAAGTCATTTTCCTACAGTTGTTGACAAGTGAAGTATAACACTTTGATTCAGGTCAACAGGCTTTTATTTCTGCTTCCAATCCAACTCTGTCAGCGAACACTATTTTTTTATTTTTTTTCTGCAGAGTATACAAATCTGTCTTTTCTGGTTGTGCTGTCTCCTCCTGTCCATTGCTGCTTCGTTGACTGTGGTTAGGTTTCCATCATTTTGGAAAAAAACAAAAACCTCTGGACTACAAAATAATTTATTGTTGGGCGCATTTGCCTGAGCATTTGGTATTTTTTTTTTTAGAATGCCATGTCTCTCTATTGCATAAACGTTGCAGTTAAACTACAGCCGTTTTAGTGTAAAAGCTTTTAAAGTCATTTATTTGGATAGTTGGCCAGTGAAAAATATAAAGACACGCGTCCCCTACAGTGCAGAACTTTTACTTTCAAATTAAAAGAAGTGTGTACAGTTGATAAAGGTTTAGTGCAGGGGTCTCAAACATGCGGCCCGCGGGACGTTATTATGCGGCCCGCACTTTGATACGACAATTTAATGATGGCCTGCGAGTTTAATATGAAGGGTGCTTGACAGCATCATACTTGCCAACGACCCCAATTTTCCCGGGAAACCCTGAATTTTGGGCACTATTTCTATCAAGCCTCTGTTGATATTTACCAGATCAACAATATTCAGGGAGTGCCATAATGGTACTGCGTTTAGCGCTCCCTACATCCTGAACTGACAGCGTGCGACGCACGTGTGGTATTGCAAAATATATTTAATCAACAGCTACACACGTCACACTAAGGGTGGCCGTAAAAAAACTTTAACACTGTTACAAAAATGTGCCAGACTGTGAACCCACACCACACAAGAATGACGAACACATTTCGGGAGAACATCCGCATCGTAACAAAACATAAACACAACAGAACAATTACCCAGAATCCGAATGCAGCCCTAACTCTTCCGGGCTACAATATACACACCCCCCACCATCCCTACTTGCGTCGGTTGAGGTTGTGTATATTGTAGCTCGGGATACTTAGTGCTGCAAGGTGTTCTGGGTATTTGTTCTCTTTAAGTTGTGTTAAGGTATGGAAATTCTCCCAAAAAGGGTTGTCATTCTTGTTTGGGGTGGGTTCAAAGTGTGGCGCATATTTGTAACAGTGTTAAAGTTGTTTATACGGCCACCCTGTATAGCTGTTGACCAAGTACGTCTTGCACAAGTCTCATACAACATGTTATGGAGCCGGCACATTGATTGTTTGATGTAGAAGATGGATCTCTATTCAAATCCCCAAAGAGGGCACTTTAAGTTGATGATTACTTCTATGTGGAGAAATCTTAATTTATAATTGAATCAGCTGTTTATTTTTCAACAAGTTGCAACGGTAGATTTTTCGGGAGGTGCACTGAAATTCAGGAGTCGCTCGGAAAAATCGTGCGGGTTGTCAAATATGTTCCTAGGGCAGGAAAGCCATTCATAGAAGGTGAATCCATTAAAAAGTGCATGTTAGATTTTTTAAGAAATCTTTTCTCCCGGCCCAGCCTCACCCAGTTTCTGCATCCAGTGGCCCCCAGGTAAATTGAGTTTGAGACCCCTGGTTTAGTGTGACAGTTTATAACCACGTCTATTTGTGGTGGGTGAATCAATCCAACTATAGATAGTATTGTCACCACAAATGCTATCATTATAGCATCAATACTTGTTTTCTTTTCTTAAATAGCCTCAAATATCTATTTTTATAACTCATGAAGCTACAAAAAGTGTATTTGAATGAGAACCAATAATAGTTTTTACTTTGTTTACCTAATTTGCACGATTTATTTTCTGTGAACAATCATGTATGTCATAAAAGGGAACTGGGGACATGTTGTATTTGTTGCTATTGTTGCATTGGCCTATACCAGTCCTTATCAAATATATTGAGATCATAAAATATTGTTTGTCTGGACCCCAGGATGCAGAGATGGGAAGCTTAGCCCAGGTAAATATGTTTTTGTGGGGTGGTGTGGCCTGCGGACCTGCAGCGAAACGAGGTATGCCAGGACCGACTTCGAGATCAGCGACAGGTACGTAGATGGCCCACCTGGGCGTGTCGGGAAAGATAGGGTAGTTGGAGCGAGAGCGAGGACTGACACCGGAAACAATGGCTGAAAAGCATGAAGAGAGACACTTATTGAAAAATAAATCATTGTTCCGAACCATGCACACAGCTGTTCTGTCAGTGATTGGTGGTCCAAAGAACCCGGAAGCACAAGACTTCCACAAGTTGGCGTCCAACATGGCTGGACCACCGGAGGCGGTGAAGGACGACCCCCTGACGGCTCTCACGGGCGTGTTCGTGCCTGAGTCTGGTGGTGGAGGTATGTGTGGGGGGGGGGGGAGACGTGGCCTGCGGACCTGCAGTGAAGCAGGTTGTGCCAGGACCGCTTTCGAGATCAGCAACAGGTGCGTGGATATGGCCCACCTGGGCGTGCTTATCTAATCAGCTTTCGCTCTGCTAAAGGCAGCCGCCAGGAAGGAGACGGTAGTTGGACCGAGAGCGAGAGCTGACACGAGAAACGATGGCTGAAAAGCACAAAGACAGACACGTATTGAAAAAAAAATAAATCATTGTTCCTAACCATGCACGCAGCTGTCCTGTCAAGACTTCCACAAGTTGGCGTCCAACATGGCTGGACCACTGGAGGCAGGGAAGGACGACCTCCTGGCTTTCCTCCAAAAGGTCTTATCTTTGTCCATGTGATGTCAGATGAAACAATATATGTACATATATATATATATATATATATATATATATATATATATATATATATATATATATATATATATATATGTATATATGTTTATCTTTATATAATGCATATATTAGAGGCAAATACACCACAGCGTCAAGTTCAATTTCTTCGGAATCAAAGTATATATTCATATATGACATACATAAATTATATATTCATATATAATATATGAAGACAATTATTTGCGCACCATTAACTGGTGATGCACCAAAAATTCAGCCCTGAAAAAATACATTGCCCTCCGAAACTGGATGTTGTGATGACGTATCCACTCCAGCTGGCAGGCCAGCGTCTTTTCCTGTGCACACGAATGACGACGCCTGCCCCGTAGCATTTCGGTCGCACTTCCGTTCAGACTGAAGTCACATTAAAAATGATCAGATACCAATCGGATTGGCACTACTGTACATCCTGAAGTAGCCTGAATCTGATTCGAAATGATCACATTTGAAGCACTTTGGAGCGTTTCGCCTGGCATAAATATCCAATCAGTGTCACTAAAAGGGAAAAAATTGGATTTTTTTCTGTAACAAACGTGCAAATATTATACAGTGCTCGGATTTTTTAAAAATTAATATGTTAAGCGGTGTGACAGACTTCTCAAGCCGTCGTGCGGGTTCCAAGGACCGTCAAGGAAGGACATAGCGGCGGCACGTTTACACTTCTTTGTTTTCAATAAAGACTGCTTTTCAGCTGCTCCGTCTGCCGCTCGCTCTTCCGCTTGCCTTTCTGCTTCGGGCGTCATCGCCTCTTTCGCGCTCACAGTCTCTCTCTCTCAGCGTCAGCTTCCCTCTGGCTCTTTCTCGTTTCTCCGCCTCTCTCCCTGACGTTCACGGCTGTCGCCATTTTATACAGTGGGAGAGGATTAATCAATTGTCTCCAGGTGCGCGATCCACGCACCTGATCTGGATTGCAGCGATGCCGCCATCTTGGGCTGGGCTACGGTGTGCCCTGCCTCGCTGTCGGACTGCCGGCTCCGCCTCTCCACAAGCGGCTTTTAGAAATAGACATTTTTAGACTGAATCAGTGTGTGTTGTACTGTAATATTTGAATGCATTACAGTATGTTGCAATACCTACAGTATACTTTAAACTTTATTGTCAGGTTTGAATGAATATTTTTCCATCCATCCATCCATCCACCCGTCTTCTTCCGTTTATCTGATGTCGGTTCGCGGGGGCAGCAGCCTAAGCTGGGAAGCCCAGACTTCCCTCTCCCCAGACACTTGGTCCAGCTCCTCCCGGCGGATCCCGAGGCGTTCCCAGGCCAGCCGGGAGACATAGTCTTCCCAACGGGTCCTGGGTCTTCCCCGTGGCCTCCTACCGGTCGGACGTGCCCGAAAAACCTCCCTAGGTGGGCGTTCGGGTGGCATCCTGACCAGATGCCCGAACCACCTCATCTGGCTCCTCTCGATGTGGAGGAGCAGTAGCTTTACTTTGAGTTCCTCCCGGATGACAGAGTTTCTCACTCTATCTCTAAAGGTAAGCCCCGCCCCCCGGTGGAAGAAACTCATTCCGGCCACTTGTACCCGTGATCCTGTCCTTTCGGTCATGACCCAAAGCTCATGACCATAGGTGAGGATGGGAACGTAGATCGACCGGTAAATTGAGAGCTTTTCCTTCCGGCTCAGCTCCTTCTTCACCACAAGGGATCTCTTTTGCAGAGTGTCCATTGGGTTCTAGTGCTTGATTTCAGCCTTGCATGATCGGACGTTCGAGTAACACCCTTTCAGGATCCAGTTTCAACACTCTGCCTCAAAGTTGGAATCAGTGCCAAATTGAGAGGCACAGCTTCTTCTCAGAAATGTGCTTTTTCCCGACCTGCCAAAAATATTCACACGATGTACGGACAAACAGAATACGTGAACGACGCAGCCACGGCGTTCTGGTTTGTTTGTTTATAGCAGCAATATTTTAGGAGCAAATTAATATGATGAAGTGAATAATTTGCCGGTTGGAAAACAGCAAGTCGAAAGCAGAGAGTCTACTTGTTTGTTTGTTGGCGTTCAACATTTGCCACTCAATTTATTGTGATTCAACATTTGTCAGAAGAGAAGTTTAAACAACTCGAAAATCCCTCAGAGAGAGCGGACCTGCCGATAGAGAAGAATTCTTTTGAAATAAGCCTAATCCTGGTCAGCCCCAAAATTTAATCACATGTTTCTTATCCCATTTCTGACATTTAATTAGGGTTTTATCAAGTGAAGTGAAGTGAATTATATTTATATAGCGCTTTTCTCTAGTGACTCAAAGCGCTTTACATAGTGAAACCCAATATCTAAGTTACATTTAAACCAGTGTGGGTGGCACTGGGAGCAGGTGGGTAAAGTGTCTTGCCCAAGCACACAACGGCAGTGACTAGGATGGCGGAAGCGGGAATTGAACCTGCAACCCTGAAGTTGCTGGCACGGTCGCTCTACCAACCGAGCTATGCCGCCCCAAACCATCCATAACTTTAGCTATTTTTAGTGGAATGTGATACATGGAGAGAACCTTTTTGTCAGTCAGTCGTCAGTGTCTGTGGGTGGAGGCGGGGATGCTTTGTCATGTAAACATTAAGGTAAATGACTATCAATCAATCAATCAATGTTTATTTATATAGCCCTAATTCACAAGTGTCTCAAAGGTCTGCGCAAGCCGCAACGACATCCTCGGTTCAGAGCCCACAAAAGGTCAAGGAAAAACTCACAACCCAGTGGGATGTCAATGTTAATGACTATGAGAAACTTGGCCCTGGGATGAGCTGGTGACTTGTCCAAAGTGTACGCCGCCTTCCGCCCGATTGTAGCTGAGATAGGCGCCAACATCCCCCGAGACCCCAAAAGGGAATACGCGGTAGATAATGGATGGATGGATGGACTATGAGAAACCTTGGAGAAGACCGTAGATGTGGGTGACCCCTCTGCCCTCTTCTCAGGGAGACCGGATGCGATGGACGTCGAGTGGGTCTAACATATAATTGTGAAAGTCCAGTCCACAGTGGATCTAACATAAATAGTGAGAGTCCAGTTCATGGTGGGGCCAGCAGGAGACCATCCCGAGACCGATGCACAGGCGAGCGGTCCACCCCCGGGTCCCGACTCTGGACAGCCAGCACTTCATCCATGGCCACCGGACCTGTACCCCTCCTCCACAAGGAAGAGGGTGGCACGGGAGAAAAGAAATGAAACGGCAGATCAACTGGTCTAAAAAGGGGGTCTATTTAAAGGTTAGAGCATACAAATTAGTTTGAAGACGGGATTTAAATGCTTCTTTAGTCATGTGTTGGTTATCTCATGTCATGTTTTGTGTGGTTGTGTTATGTTACTTCAAGACTCCATTAGTTCCTGTTTTTTCACTCCCTTGTATTGTTTCCATGATAACTCAATGGTTTCACCTTTACTCATTCGGACTCGCGCACCTAATTTGTTTAGGACTCACGCACCTGTGTTAATCATCTATTTAAGCTTGTAGTTGCCAGGCAGTCAGGCTGGCGTTACTGTTGTTGCTCCATGCACTGTTCACTCTGGTTATGTATCGCTCTGCTCATTTCCTTCCAAGTAAGTTTTGTTTTTTCATGTCAATTCTAGCAAGTCTTTTGTTTCATATCCATAGTTTTGCCTTTGTGGTAGTTTTTGTTTTGTAGCCAAGTGTGTTCGCCGCCTTGTACGCGCCTTTAGTTTGCACTTTTTTTTATAGGTAAATTAAAATATGTCTTTACCTTCACGCCACGTCCCTTCACCTTCCTTTGCATTCCGGGAAAACAAACCACACCATAGCCTCCGTTCTGACATCTCATTTCTGATATTTCCTGAAAGTTTCATCAAAATCCACCTACTACTTGTTAAAGGGTAATTGCACTTTTGCATCATCATTTATTTTTTTATCCATTCTAATTCGTAAATAGTGTTTTTTACAAAGCACCTTGTGGGAGGTCCTCTATTCAGCCCATAAAAAAACCAATAAATAACCATCCAATAACCGCTAACAATACTCCATTTACATTTCGTGACTTATATTTTTTTTCAAACCTTTGTTTAACTCGGAAAGGTCCCACTAAAAATAGAAATATTTTTTTCAAGGGAGTCCTGCACATTCATACACCAGTGTTGGTGCAGCCAACAAGATGATTAGGATGGTGGCAGCTGGAATCGAACATGCAAAACTTAAGTTGCTGACACGGCTGCTCTACCGTGTGAGCCACGCCACCCCCTTGAATATTAAAGTATTAATGATATTGTTATTATCAGCGCTAACACAGACAAACTATTTATAGTGGGGCCGTGATCACGATTGTCTTATTTTAATTTGACTCTCTTAGTTCTGTTTTCAGCTCCCCTGGGTTTGTGTTTTAGTTGCCATGGGGGCTGATTATTTTCACCTGCCTCTGATTAGTGTTTCGGACGCTCAGCTGGCACTAATCAGTGAGCTATGTATTCCCGCTTTTTGCCACTCTCAATCTGGCTGTCTTGTTTGCTCGTGCAACAAGTTACGTTTTTTTGCCTTAACTCCCTCTTGTGTTTGTATCTTGACTGATTTACGACTGCGTACTGCCTCCGGAGTGCCGTCTGCATCCTGGGGAAACAATCCGTGCATTAACATGCGACCCCGAGCTTGTGTACCTTCGTTTACATCGTCGAGTGGTAAGCTGCTTCCTTGCTTGTCAAATTGTACTGTAGATCATAAATAATGGGGGCAGCACGGTGGTAAAGGGGTTTGTGCATGTGCCTCACAATACGAAGGTCCTGAGTTGTCCTGAGTTCAATCCCGGGCTCGGGATTTTTTTATGTGGAGTTTGCATGTTCTCTCCGTGACTGCGTGGGTTCCCTCCAGGTACTCGGGCTTTCTCCCACCTCCAAAGACATGCACCTGGGGATAGATTGATTGGCAACATTATATGGTCCCTAGTGTGTGAATGTGAGTATGAATGTTGTCTGTCCATCTGTGTTGGCCCTGTGATGAGGTGGCGACTTGTCCAGGGTGTACAACGCTTTCCACCCGAATGCAGCTGAGATAGGCTCCAGCACCCCCGCGACCCTGAATGGGACAAGCGTTAGAAAATGAATGGATGGATAACAAATAATGCCTCTCACCTGGATAGTAAAAGGAAGTGGACAAAATCCAACGAGTTGGGACACTTTAACAGTCAATTTTGTGGCGCGAACGACACAAAAAGTCGCTTGGTTCCACCCCCCTTTTCTTAGTGAGGTTTATGAGTCATACTTCAATTAAATGGGAATAAAATAGATGTAAATATAAACAGAATACAATGATTTGCAAATCCTTTTTAACTCATATTCAGTTGAATGCAATACAAAGACAATATATTTGATGTTCAAACTCATAAACTTTTTTTTGCAAATAATTAACTTTGAATTTCATGGCTGCAACACATGCCAAAGTAGTTGGGAAAGGGCATGTTCACCACTGTGTTACATCACCTTTTCTTTTAACAACACACAATAAACGTTTGGGAACTGAGGAAACTAATTGTTGAAGCTTTGAAAGTGGAATTCTTTCCCATTCTTGTTTTATGTAGAGCTTCAGTCGTTCAACAGTGCGGGGTCTCCGCTGTCTTATTTTACGCTTCATAATGCGCCACACATTTTCGATGGGAGACCGGTCTGGACTGGAGGCGGACCAGGATTGTACCCGCACTCTTGTTTTTGTTTACGAAGCCACGCTGTTGTAACACGTGCTGAATGTGGCTTGGCATTGTCTTGCTGAAATAAGCAGGGGCGTCCATTAAAACAATTGCACTTAGATGGCAGTATATGTTGCCATATAATGTACCTTTCAGCATTAATGGTGCCTTCACAGATGTGTAAGTTACCCATGCCTTGTGCACTAATACACCCCCATACCATCACAGATGCTGGCCTTTCAACTTTGCGTCGATAACAGTCTGGATGGTTTGCTTCACTTTGTTCCGGATTATATGATGTCGAATATTTCCAAAAACAATTTGAAATGTAGACTTGTGAGTCCACAGAACACTTTTCCACTTTGCATCAGTCCATCTTAGATGATCTCGATCCCAGAGAAGCCGGCGGCGTTTCTGGATGTTGTTGATAAATGGCTTTCGCTTGATAAATGGCGTCAAATTCTAAAGTTAATGATAATTTGCAACAATTTGTTTTTGTTGTTGTTTCTGTAACATATTCAACTGAATATGGGTTGAAAAGGATTTTCTAACACAATTTCCCAACTCATATGGAAACAGGGTTTGTATATAAATATTCTATGAGTGGGCATTATAATGACAGCAGACATTGTACAGTAAGTGATGTTTTATTATGTTTGTTGGCTCTCATGTAGTCTGCAGTGAGTAATTAGGGGAGAGGGCGGATGTCAAGATGTGTTTTTTTTAATTCATGCTTATGCTTAAAATGATAAAAACACAAAAATATTAAATGTTATTATATATGTTATCGTTACCACATTACATTCATACTTACATCATGTATAAAAAGACAATAATGGAGGTATTGCAATGTTGTTGTTTTTTAAGGGCAGAATAGAGCAGCTGCCAAACTTTTCATTGTAAGAGGACTTTTGATCGCTTTTATTTAATATTACAGATGAAAAAAAAAAAAAAATTCCTCGTCGTGTGTCTCATAATGATTGTGAAAGATTGGCAAAAGTGCAGTTGGCCTTTAAGTGATGTTGCTAACAAGACCCAAACAAACAAACCCCAGTGATCACATAATCTCCTTGCGGAGGTAATAATATATCCTCATAGACCAATTATTTTGCTCTTCAACTTATATCATTACCATGACAACATGCACCTTAATTACTATTTTACCAGGGAAAGTAACGATTGTTTTATTGGAACTGACATCATTCACACTCACATTCACACACTAGGAACCATTTAGTGTTGCCAATCAACCTATCCCCAGGTGCATGTCTTTGGAGTTGGGAGGAAGCCGGAGTACCCTTAGGGAACGTTTATCCAGCCACATCTCTCGCTATTCGAATTTAAAGATTATATTTGAGTTTAGGCGACATATTAGGGGTTGCCGTAACTAAATGAGTTTGCTTTGAATAAGTACCGTATTTTCTGGACCATAGGGCGCACCGTATTATAAAGCGCACTGCCGATGAATGGTCTATTTTTGATATTTTTTCATATCACCAGATTATAGGGCGCATTAAAGAAGTCGTATTTATTTATTTTGTCTAAGTGGAAAATACTTCCTTGTGGTCTACATAACATGTAATGGTAGTTATTTGGTCAAAATTTTGCATGGATTATGTTTTACAGATCATCTTCAAGCCGCTTTCTGACAGTCGCTTCGGGACGCGGCGTTTTGTGGGCGGTCTTATTTCCGTGGCTCACCTTCGACAGCGTCTTGTCAACGCCATCTTTGTTGTAGCGGTGTAGCGTGCAAGGACGAGAGTGGAAGAAGTGTCAAAAGATGGAGCTAACTGTTTTAATGACATTCAGACTTTACTTCAATCAATAACGGATCAGCATCTCCTCATCTGCCGGAAATGTGTCCCGTGAAAAACTGTTTGACGGTAATTCTCTAATAACTAAAGTTCCTTGGGTGAATAATGTAAACTCACTATACCGGTATGTTTTAGCGCTTTCATGGCAGACATAAGTAAGAACTTTACACTACTTTATATTAGAAAAGGCAACAGTGGAGGATGAATGTCCCATAACAAGAAGGTAGACAAAAAGAAGAAGCTTATCGAAAACGAAGTCGGCACGGACTGCAAAAGTAGATCCATCGATACATTTTATACCGCTTATTTCCTTTGGGGTCGCGGGCGCGCATTTTTTCAGGATTTATGCAGATCCCAAATTCAGATCAGCAGGGATCAGAAGGTAAGAAAAGTTGCTTTTGCATAATATTACAAAACAAAACGCCAGATTATGTCTTACCTTATACAGACACCAAAATAATACTCCTATATTGAAGCACAGTACAATTCATCAAGCGGTGTGGCTTTATAGCTTACCAAAATCGTACTAAATCGTTTTTGAACGCCGTGTGTAATGTTCTATATTTTCAATAGTACATAGAAAATGCTGGTGTTTTTTTTACTAAAAATGGGGAATTCCAGGAAACCTAGGAATTTTCTTTTACAATTGTTGAAAGGGAGCACACGATTCCTTAACAGGCTGAATATTTTGAAATTGTAACTGTTAGAATTGGACAAAAAATTGGGGGGTTTTGTAATTTTGAAAAATGTGCCATTCTTTTCAATGGGAATTTCATGGAAATTTGGGAAAAGAAAGAATTCTTTGAAAAATGCCAAAAAGAAAAAAATGATTTAAAAAAAACAAACCAAAAAAAAATGAATGTTCTGAATGAATTGGTGTTGGAATTTTTCAAATCGGTTGAGACATGTTGAAGTAGTAACATTTTTAATTGAGAAATGTTATTACGGAATTCCTGGATTTTCAGAAATAAAACGGGAACTTTTCCAGTTTAAAAAAACAACTTTGTTTTTTTGTCCTGATTAAGAGGAATGTTTTGACAGTGGAACGGTTGAAGTGGGTTGAAAAATGTAGAAAAAGTGGTTGACAGAAAAAAAGGTGAAAAAAAGGTTTGGAAAGTCTGGGAATTCCTGGAATTTTTTTTAACTTGAAAAAATGATAGTTAAAATATCCAGGATAGTGGAATATGTTAAAATAGTGAAACATTTCTCTGCCAGTTTCTGCATCCCATTCTTATTTTTTGTTTTTGCACCTATGGTTCCCACACAAGGTTGCAACATAGTTTGTCAAAACTGTCTGCTCTCATTTTCTCGCACATTTGACCCTCTGATGTTCTGTGGACCTACACTCTGTCCTCCTCCTGTCTAGGCCTGATGTGTGTGTGTGTGTGTTGTGTGTGTGTGTGTGTGTGTGTGTGAGTGTGTGTGTGTGTTTGTGTGTGTGTGTGTGTGTGTGTGTGTGTGTGTGTGTGTGTGTGTGGGCGGGTGGGTGGGTGGGTGTACGTGGTACACAGTACATCCTACTTCTATTAGCCCTGGGTCCAGTGGACCCGGGCGTCTTATATGTAACAGAAATGTGTAGAGGCGGCGTATGGTGTGTGGTCATTAAATATGTATTCTGATATATGTTCTTCACAGAAAATGAGTCAAAGTCAGTGAGTCTCAGTTTGAAAAATGTATTAATTGTATCATGTTTCTTTTAATAAAATAATTAAAATTCGTCCCACAGACCCAAAAAACACACACCCGTTTTTTTTGTCGTGATTGATAGGAATGTTTTGACAGTGGAACGGTTGAAGTGGGTTGAAAAATGTGGACGGAGTAGTCAACTATATAAAGCGTTTGACAGAACTTTAAGTCTAAGAATTAGTGGAATTTTTTTTAACATGACAGTTTGAATGTGCAGGATAGTGGAATATGTTGAAGGTGGAATGGTTTGAATCGGTTGAAAAATGTGCAAATGGTGGACGTTCGAAAAATGGCCAATTCATTTCGAATGGGAAAAACGTCCCGGGAAGCCTGGAATTCTGGGAAATCTGGGGATTTTTGGAAATTGTCAAGGGAAAGCCTGAGATTCCTGAATAGTGCTGAACAGTTTGAAGTTGGAACTGTTTGAATCGAGTGAAAAATGTGGATGGTAGAACGCGCCAAAATCCGGAGAAGAAGAAGTTGTTGAATAATAATAATGAATAGATTAATTTTGGTGAAGAAATTAAGTGAAATATATTTAAATAGCGCTTTTCTCTCATGATCTAAAGGGGAACATTATCACCACACCTTTGCAAGCGTCAATATACACCTTGATGGCGCAGACAAAAGACCATTTATTTTTTTAACCGATCTCCGAACTCTAAATGGGTGAATTTTGGCAAATTAAACGCCTTTCTGATTATTGGTCTTGTAGCGATGACGTCAGAACATGACGTCACCGAGGTAACACACCCGCCATTTTCATTTTCACATTACAAACAGCGGGTCTCAGTTATTTTCCGTTTTTTCGACTATTTTTTGGAACCTTGGAGACATCATGCCTCATCGGTGTGTTGTCGGAGGGTGTAACAACACTAACAGGGAGGGTTTCAAGTTGCACCACTGGCAAGAAATCTGCCGCCAGACCCCCATTGAATGTGCCAAACTGTCTGCACATTTGACCGGCGATGCTAAGACAGACATGGCACAGAGATGTATGGATAACCTGCAGATGCATTTGCAACGATAAAGTCAACGAAATCACAAAGGTGAGTTTTGTTGATGTTGCTGACTTATGTGCTAATCAGACAAATTTGGTCACGGCATGACTGCCAGCTAGTCGATGCTAACATGCTATGCTAATCAATGCTAACATGCTATTTACGCTAGCTGTATGTACATTTGAAACTAGATACCCACATTTAATGCGAAACAAACACTTACCAATCGACGGATTTAAGTTACTCCAGTGTCACAAGATGCGAAAGTCCTGATCGTTTGGTCCGCACATTTTACCGGCGATACTAATAAGGCAGCTATGTTATGGGCCACTTCATCAGGTACACCCATGCTGTGGCCGAATAGCGTCAATAACTATTCGCTCAATAGCTTCAATCTCTTCTTCAATTTTGTTTTCGCTATCTGCCTCCATACTCCGACCATCTGTTTCAATACACGCGTAATCTGTTGAATCGCTTAAGCCGCTGAAATCCGAGTCTGAATCCGAGCTAATGTCGCTATATCTTGCTGTGGTAACCGCCATGTTGTTTGTATTGGCAGCCCTGTATGACGTCACAGGGAATTGGATAGTGGTTTCGAAGATAGCGGAAATAAGGCACTTTAAAGCTTTATTTAGGGATATTCCGGGACCGGTAAAATTTGGAAAAAAACTTCAAAAAATACAACAAGCCACTGGGAACTGATTTTTATTGTTTTTAACCCTTTTGAAATTGTGATAATGTTCCCCTTTAAGGTGTTTTACATAGTAAAACCCAATATCTGAGTTACATTTAAACGAGTGTGGGTGGGACCTTCAAGTTGCTGGCATGGCCACTCTACCAACCGAGCTATACCGCCCCTAAATCATATGTAATATGTAATAAATATGTAATCAATTTAGAATGTCTTCTCTAAAGTCCCCCTGTATGTTTAAATAATTAATGTCGGTCGAGAAGCACCTAACACACCTGTGTATATGACAGTATTTTAAAGAGGATTGAGGGTATGATGATTGTGCATCCTTATCTGGAAGAGGACTGATGCCAATCTGAGGATATTCCCTTTCATGCACTTCTGTCTTTGCCCAAGTCCAAATTTTCCATTAAATCAATCAGTTCTTCAAGCCATAAAAAGATGACATGCATGCCCAGTTTATCCCACAAATTGTATATAATCTGACCACTGTGTTAATGTACGTCGGTTAACCGGTTGACATTCTCTGTGATCTGCACACCAACATTATTACTCATCACAAATGAAGCTGATTTCATGTTTGACTTTATTATCTTATGTATGTGCACAGCTGTGTGTCACTGCAAAAAAAAAAAAACTAAGTGTCATGATTGATGCATATTCATCCGTGTGTTGCATATTCTCCTGGCTGAAGAGAGGAAATGCAAGATGGAGAGACAGAATTGGGTCAGGAAGTGGCAGAACTCCCCAAAGCCTCAGTCGGAGTGCTGAATGTCTGAGGAGGGACTGCAGGGAACGACTCGAGTCACCAGAGCGACCTTCCCGTTTTTTTAATTTTCTTTTAGCCGAAAGAGATAAGCAAATATTGCACTTTATAAAACGTACCGTGACACCAGCATGCAAACTTAAAACTCCCGCTTTGTCATGAAAATAGCAGAACCTCAACTCGTTAAAATGTTCAATGCGATCTATGCAATTAGGTTAGGGGTAAGCTTTATTTTTCCCACCAGGGGAGAATAATGTGGTTGCATTGCAGATTCCTAAAAGTCCACAAAAAAAAGAAGAACATTAAAAACATTAAGAAAACAAAGGACTGGTATTGTCCCGATAACGGTACCGAAATGTATTTTGAGAACTTTCTAGATAAAGGGGACCACGAAAATTTGTATTATTGTATTTATTTTAACAAAATTCTTTGGGTACATTTTAACATATGTTTCTTATTGCAAGTTTGTGTTATGGTTTAAACAAGGGGAGATGACGGCAGACTGACACCAGGGACCGTATGTTCAATAATTTATTATATATATGGTGGATATATATATAAGAAGAATACCAATCAATCAATCAATGTTCATTTATATAGCCCTAAATCACTAGTGTCTCAAAGGGCTGCACAAACCACAACAAAAAAACACTACGACATCCTCGGTAGGCCCACATAAGGGCAAGCAAAAGTCACACCCAGTGGGACGTCGGTGACAATGATGACCCAGTGGGACGTCGGTGACAATGAGGACTATGAGAACCTTGGAGAGGACCACATATGTGGGCAAACCCCCCTCTCGAGGGGACCGAAAGCAATGGTTGTCAAGCGTGTCTAACATGATACTGTGAAAAGTTCAGTCCATAGTGGATCCAACACAGCCGTGAGAGTCCAGTCCAAAGCGGATACAACACAGCAGCGAGAGTCCAGTCCACAGCGGAGCCAGCAGGAAACCATCCCAAGCGGAGGCGGATCAGTAGCGCAGAGATGTCCCCAGCCCATACACTGGGTCATCATTGTCACCGACGTCCCACTGGGTGTGAGTTTTCTTTGCCCTGTCGTAGTGGTTTGTGTTGTGGTTTGTGCAGCCCTTTGAGACACTAGTAATGTAGGGCTATATAAGTAAACATTGATTGTTTGATTGATACACAGGCGAGCGGTCCATCCTGGGTCCCGACTCTGGACAGCCAGAACTTCATCCATGGACATCGGACCGGACCCCTTCCACAAGGGAGGGGGGACATAGGAGAAAAAGAAAAGAAACAGCAGATGAACTGGTCCAAAAAGGGAGTCTTTTTGAAGGCTAGAGTATACAAATGAGTTTTAAGGTGAGACTTAAATGCTTCTACTGAGGTGGCATCTCGAACTGTTACCGGGAGGGCATTCCAGAGTACTGGAGCCCAAATAGAAAAAGCTCTATAGCCCGCAGACTTTTTTTGGGCTTTTGGAATCACTAATAAGCCGGAGTCCTTTGAACGCAGATTTCTTGCCGGGACATATGGTACAATACAATCGGCAAAATAGGCTGGAGCTGGACCGTGTAGTATTTTATACGTAAGTAGTAAAACCTTAAAGTCACATCTTAAGTGCACAGGAAGCCAGTGCAGGTGAGCCAGTACAGGCGTAATATGATCAAACTTTCTTGTTCTTGTCAAAAGTCTAGCAGCCGCATTTTTTACCAACTGTAATCTAATGCTAGACATGGGGAGACCCGAAAATAATACGTTACAGTAGTCGAGGCGAGACGTAACAAACGCATGGATAATGATCTCTGCGTCTTAAGTGGACAAAATAGAGAGTATTTTATCGATATTAAAGAAAACAAAGGACTAGTTTGTCCCGATAACGGTACCAAGATGTATTTTGATAACTTTCTAGATAAAGGGGACCACAAAAATTGTATTATTGGATTTATTTTAACAAAATTCTTTGGGTACATTTTAACATATGTTTCTTATTGCAAGTTTGGGTTATGGTTTAAAGAAGGGGAGATGACGACAGACTGACACCAGGGTCCATATGTTCAATAATTTACTATATATATGGTAAAGATAGGTTGATTGGCAACACTAAATTGGCCCTAGTGTGTGAATGTGAGTGTGAATGTTGTCTGTCTATCTGTGTTGGCCCTGCGATGAGGTGGCGACTTGTTCAGGGTGTACGCCGCCTTCCGTCGGATTGTAGCTGAGATAGGCGCCAGCGCCCCCTGCCACCCCAAAAGGGAATAAACGGTAGAAAATGGATGGATGGATATATATAAGAAGAATACTAAACAATACTAACGAATAAACCAAGGAAATGAAATGTGACAAAAACTTCAATCATTGAAGAGTGTATGGTGTAAGACTAAGTGTGTAAATTAACTGAAGTGTGTGTTACCAATTGTTGTAGAGAGCGAAGGAACAAGGCAGTCCGAGGGGCAAGCAGATGAGCATCCAGGGCAGGAGAGGAGAGGCTAGATCCGTTTTCAGGCGAAGGTCGGGTATCAGGGAAGGCAGTCCAAAAACACAGGGGGGGAAACAAAAGACGATCTCGAAGGGGAAGACCCGATCCTTGGGTCCACTGGACCTTTATCCAGCCCGCCCTCACCAATTTTATAAGAGGAGATTGTCGATTGGGTGCAGGCTTGTCGCTGCGTGGGTGTGCTACGCTCAGCGTGAGCGGGGGGCATGTACGAGCGAGGAGGAGGAACTGTGACAATCAGATGCAGGAGGAAAGCGGGTTTGAATCCGCACCATGACAGTTTGTCCTTAAATAAAATAGTGAACATACAAGACAACTTGTCTTTTATTCGTAAGTAAGCAAACAAAGGCTCCTAATTAGTCTGCTGACATATGCAGTAACATATCGTGTCATTTTCCATTCTATTATCTTGTCAAAATAATTAAGGACAAGTGGTAGAAAAGGAAATATTTATCTACTTGTTCATTTAGTCTTAATATTTGCTTACTTTCTCTTTTAATATGTTCTATTAAAATGTAATAATCACTTATTCTGTTGTTTGGATACTTTACATTAAATTTGGATGAAACTACAACTTTTTGTATCAGTCCGATACTAAGTCGTTACAAGATCATACATTGGTCATATTCGAAGTCCTCATGTGGCCAGGGATGTATTTCATGAGTTTATAAACATAATATAAATATTTAAAAAACTAAAGAAGATTTTGTGATGCTAAAAAATATCAATGTAATCATAGTAGTATCGACTAGATACGCTCCTGTACTTGGTATCATTACAGTGGATGTTAGGTGGAGATCCACCAATGGCGTTTGTTTACATTCAGGCAAGGATCAGTGATTTAGAAGTGGCTAAACCACTGCAGACTGCGGATGAGGGCGTTTCAGGTTCAAACACTGACGACATCTATTAAACAGACAAGAAGCAAGGAATCATGCAGAGACAAGAGTTGAATTTAGCTCAATGACGAGAAAGAGGAGAAGTTTTGGGCTGTACTCTTAGTTACAGAACCGAACCTACGCTCTATGGTAACAGTCCCATGTGCTCCTCTATTTATTTGGGAGGTCCCTGGTTACATCACTGAGGCCTGATCTAAAAAGGAGTGGTCACACATATCATGCAAAGCAGCTCCAGTACGCACAATACGTGACAGAATGTGCTGGGGGCTTTGTAATTTTGTCTTGTCTCTGCTTCGTCTGCATGCTGTCGTCTTATATTTGTTGAAATCCTTTACTGTTAGTGGAGTAAGACAAACAAAACCTCCTTCCATCAGTGAGAGCTTTGAATGGGTGACCAAATACTTATTTTCCACCATAATTTATGAATAAATTCTTTAAAATTCCTACGATGTGAATTCCTGGATTTTTTTTTCACGTTCTGTCCCTCACAGTTGAAGTGTACCTATGATGAAAATTACAGACCTCTGTCATCATTTCAAGTGGGAGAACTTGCACAATCAGTGGCTGACTAAATACTTTTTTGCCCCACTATATATATATATATATATATATATATATATATATATATATATATATGGGTGTGAGTTTTCCTTGCCCTTATGTGGGCCTACCGAGGATGTCGTGGTGGTTTGTGCAGCCCTTTGAGACACTAGTGATTTAGGGCTATATAAGCAAACATTGATTGATTGATTGATATATATATATATATATATCACGGTGGAAGAGGGGTTAGTGCGTCTGCCTCACAATACAAAGTTTCTGCAGTCCTGGGTTCAAATCCAGGCTCGGGATCTTTCTGTGTGGAGTTTGCATGTTCTCCCCGTGAATGCGTGGGTTCCTTCCGGGTACTGCGGCTTCCTCCCACCTCCAAAGACATGCACCTGGGGATAAGTTGATTGGCAACACTAAATTGGCCCTAGTGTGTGAATGTGAGTGTGAATGTTGTCTGTCTATCTGTGTTGACCCTGCGATGAGGTGGCGACTTGTCCAGGGTGTACCCCGCCTTCCGCCCGATTGTAGCTGAGATAGGCGCCAGCGCCCCCCGCGACCCCAAAAGGGAATAAGCGGTAGAAAAATGGATGGATGGATATATATATATATATATATATATATATATATATACGTTTTGTCCTTGCACAGATAGAAAAGTACAACTTGAGCACAATATATATATATATATATATGTATATAAATGTATGTATATATATATATATATATATATATATATATATACATACATTTATATACATATATATATATATATATATATATATATATATATATATATATATATATATATATATACATACATTTATATATATATATATATATATATATATATATATATATATATATATATATATAAATACATGCACTAATACACCCCCATACCATCACAGATGCTGGCTTTTGAACTTTGCGCCTATAACAATCCTGATGTTTTTTTTCCTCTTTGGTCCTAAGGACGTCCACAGTTTCCATAAACAATTTGAAATGTGGACTCGCCAGACCACAGAACACTTTTCTGCTTTGCATCAGTCCATCTTAAATGAGCTCGGGCCCAGCGACGCTGGTGGCGTTTCTGGGTGTTGTTGATAAATTGGTGCCTTCACAGATGTGTAAGTTACCCATGCCTTGGGCACTAATACACCCTTATACCATCACATATGCAGTCCTCTCCAAGGTTTCTCATAGTCATTCACATCGACGTCCCACTAGGGTGAATTTTTCCTTGCCCTTATGTGGGGTTTGAACCAAGGATGTCGTTGTGGCTTGTGCAGCCGTTTGAGACACTTGTGATTTAGGGTTGTATAAATAAACATTGATTGATTGATTGATTATCTCTGTTGGCCCTTGGATGAGGCGGCGACTTGTCCAGGGTGTACCCCGCCTTCCGCCCGATTGTAGCTGAGATAGGCGCCAGCGCCCCCCTGCAACCCCAAAGGGAATAAGCGGTAGAAAATGGATGGATGGATGGATTGATTGATTGATTGATTGATTGATAATCAAAGGCAGGTGAAACTAATCAGCACCCATGGTAACAAAAAACACACAAACCCAAGGGTGCTGAAAACAGAACTGAGGTAGTCAGAAACTAAACAAAACATGATCCGGGCAACGGATCATGACATCAAATGCTATTTAATTTGTTTATTTTAATCAAACCAATCCGTCTTGATCCGTTTATGTTTTGTAGCTTTTTTCCTACGTTAGTCCGTTTCCTAGCTCTACCCTCTTTTCTTTTTGTTTACTTTTGGTTGCCATGGACACTAATCCTCCACACCTGCCCTTGTTTAGTAATTAGTGTTCCCACCAGCTGTTTTGGTTATATTTTTTCAGTCGCTGGGTCAACGCTCGCTTTTTGCAACATTCACCATTAGTCATGTTCTCAGACTTTCCCCGCTGTTCACCCTCGGTGACTATTTTGTTGGTGTCTTTAAGTTCTTAGCAGTTATGGAAATGATAAAGGTGAGGTTGCTTCTGGAGGTTTTCTGGGTGTCGCTACTTGCAAAATAACTAAAAAAAAAACAAAATAGAGAAGTTGGCGCGTTGTGTAAATGGTAAATAAAAACAGAATACAAAGATTTGCAAATCCTTTTCAACTTATATTCAATTGAATAGACTGCAAAGACAAGATATTTAAAGTGTGATCTGAGAAACTTTATTTTTTTTGCAAATAATCATTAACTTTAAGTTTAATGGCAGCAACATATATCAAAAAGTTGGCACAAGTGGATTTTTACCACTCACTGTGTTACATGGTCTTTCTTTCTAACAACACTCAATAAACGTTTGGGAACTGAAGAGACCAATTTTTGAAGCTTTTCAGGTGGAATTCTTTCCCATTCTTGCTTGATGTACAGCTTAAGTTGTCCAACAGTCCGGAGTCTTTGTTGTCATATTTTATGCTTCATAATGCACCACAAATTTTCAATGGGAGACAGGTCTGGACTACAGGCAGGCCAGTCTAGTGCCTGCACTCTTTTACTCTGAAGCGACGCTGTTGTAATACGTGGCTTGGCATTGTCTTGCTGAAATAAGCAGGGGCGTCCATGATAACGTTGCTTGGATGGCAACATGTGTTGCTCCAAAACCTGTATGTAGCTTTCAGCATTATTGGTGCCTTCACAGATGTGTAAGTTACCCATGTCTTGGGCACTAATACAGTATACCCCTCTACCACCCCCCAGAAGCTGGCTTTTGAACTGTATACTTTTATCAATCCGGATGGTGCTTTTCGTCTTTGTTCCGGAGGACACAACGTCCACAGTTTACATCAACAATTTTGAATGCAGACTCGTCAGACCACAGACCAGTTTTCCACTTTACATCAGCCCAACTTAGATGAGCACGGTACCAACGAAGCCGTTGGCATTTCTGGGTGTTGTTGATAAATGGCTTTTGCTTTGCATAGTAGAGTTTCAACTTGCACTTACAAATGTAGCGACACACTGTAGTTACCAAAAGTGGTTTTTTGAAGTGTTCCTGAGTCCATGTGGTAATATCCTTTACACACTGATGTCGCTTTTTGATGCAGTACCGCCTGAGGGATTGAAGGTCCGTAATATCCTCGCTTATCTTTGTTCTGGAGAACACAATGTCCACAGTTTCCATAAAAATGTTTAAATTTAAATTCGTCAGACCACAAGCCAGTTTTCCACTTTAAATCAGCCCATCTTAGATGAGCGCGGTCCCAGCAAAGCCGATGGCCTTTCTGGGTGTTGTTGATAAATGGCTTTCGCTTTGCATAGTAGAGTTTTAACTTGCACTTACAGATGTACCGACACACTGTAGTTACTAACAGTAGTTTTCTGAAGTGTTGCTGAGCCCATATGGTGATATCCTTTACACACTGATGTCGCATTTTGATGCACTACCGTTGTAGGGATTGAAGGTTCGTAATATCATCGCTTATCTTTTTTCCGGAGAACACAACGTCCACAGTTTCCATAAACAATTTAAACTTTGAACTCGTCAAACCACAGACCAGTTTTCCACTTTACATCAGCCCAACTTAGATGAGCGCGGTCCCAGCGAAGCCGGTGACATTTCTGGGTGTTGTTGATAAATGGCTTTTGCTTTGCATAGTATAGTTTTAACTTGCACTTACAGATGTAGCGACACACTGTCGTTACTAAAAGTGGTTTTCTGAAGTGTTCCTGCGTCCATTTGGTGATTTCCTTCACACACTGATGTCGCTTTTTGATGCAGTACCGCCTGAGGGATTGAAGGTCCGTAATATCATCGCTTATGATACCTTTCAGCCTTAATGGTGCCTTCACAGATGTGTAAGTTACCCATGCCTTGGGCACTAATACACCCCCATAACTTCACAGATGCTGGCTTTTGAACTTTGTACCTATAACAATCCGGATGGTTCTTTTCCTCTTTGGTCCTAAGTATGTCCACAGTTTCCATAAACAATTTTAAATGTGGACTCACCCGACCACAGAACATTTTTCCACTTTACATGCGTCCATCTCAGATGAGCTCGGGCCCAGCGACACCGGTGGCGTTTCTGGGTGTTGTTGATAAATGGCTTTCGCTTTGCATAGTAGAGTTTTAACTTGCACTTACAGATGTAGCGACACACTGTAGTTACTAAGAGTGGTTTTCTAAAGTGTAACTGAGCCTATGTGGTGAAATCCTTTACACACTGATGTTGCTTTTTGATGCATTACCGCCTGAGGGATCGAAGGTCGGTAATATCCTCGCTTAACTTTGTTCCGGAGAACACAACGTCCACAGTTTCCGTAAACAATTTTAAATTTAAATTCGTCAGATCACAAACCAGTTTTCCACTTTACATCAGTCCATCTTAGATGAGTGCGGTCCCAGCAAAGCTGGTGGCATTTCTGAGTGTTGTTGATAAATGGCTTTCGCTTTGCATAGTAGAGTTTTAACTTGCACTTACAGATGTAGCGACACACTGTGGTTACTAAGAGTGGTTTTCTGAAGTGTTCCTGAGTCCATGTGGTGATATCCTTTACACGCTGATGTCCCTTTTTGATGCAGTACCGCCTGAGGGATTGAAGGTACGTAATATCCTCGCTTATCATTTTTCCAGAGAACACAATATCCCCAGTTTCCATAAACAATTTTAAATTGGAACTCGTCAGACCACAGACCAGTTTTCCACTTTACATCAGCCTAACTTAGATGAGCGCAGTCCCAGCGAAGCCGGTGGCATTTCTGGGTGTTGTTGATAAATGGCTTTTGCTTTGCATAGTATAGTTTTAACTTGCACTTACAGATGTAGCGACATACTGTCGTTACTAAAAGTGGTTTTCTGAAGTGTTCCTGAGTCCATGTGGTGAAATCCTTCACACGCTTATGTCGCTTTTTGATGCAGTACCGCCTGAGGGATTGAAGGTCCGTAATATCATCGCTTATGATACCTTTCAGCATTAATGGTGCCTTCACAGATGTCTAAGTTGCCCATGCCTTGGGAACTAATACGCCCCCATACTATCACAGATGCTGGATTTTGAACTTTGCGCCTAGAACATTCCGGATGTTTTTTTTTCCTCTTCGGTTCTAAGGACGTCTACAGTTTCCAGAAACAATTTGAAATGTGGACTTGTCAGACCACAGAACACTTTTTTACTTTGCATACGTCCATCTTAGATGAGCTCAGGCCCAGCGACGCTGGCAGCGTTTCTGGGTGTTGTTGATAAATGGCTTTCGCTTTGCATAGTAGAGCTTTAACTTTCACTTACAGATGTAGCGATGAACTGTATTTAGTGACAGTGGTTTTCTGAAGTGTTCCTGAGTCCATGTGGTGATATCCTTTACACGCCAATGTCACTTTTTGATGCAGTACTGCTTGAGGGATCGAAGGTCCGTAGTATGATAGCTTATGAAACGTTTCAGCATTATTGGTGCCTTCACAGATGTGTAAGTTACCCCTGCCTTGGGCACTAATACGCCCCCATACTGTCACAGATGCTGGCTTTTGAACTTTGCGCCTAGAACAATCCTGATGTTTTTTTCCTCTTCGGTTCTTAGGACATCTACAGTTTCCAGAAACAATTTGAAATGTGGACTTGTCAGACCACAGAACACTTTTTCACCTTGCGTCCGTCCGGCGACGTTTCTGGGTGTTGTTGATAAATGGCTTTTGCTTTGCATAGTAGAGCTTTAACTTGCATTTACAGATGTAGCGACGAACTGTATTTAGTGATAGTGGTTTTCTGAAGTGTTCCTGAGCCCGTGGTGATATCCTTTAGAGATTGATGTTGGTTTTTCATACAGTGCCGTCTGAGGGATTGAAGGTCGCGCCGGCCCCGTTTCCGGCTGTTGTCGTAATGGTGGATGACCACAACAAATTCTACCAGGCATCCTCCGATCTGTATGTACAGCGAGGGGAATGCACACAGACTCCCTGCAGATTTCCAGTAAGTTTACCCACCCTTTTGTGCCTTGCTCAAGGGCACGTCGGTAATTATCAGAAAGGAAGCAGAGTTGCGTCTCTCAATGTTGTATTTTGTCTTTCCTTGCACGGAGACCTGAACTGGAACCCTCTGGCCCAGCCCTAACAGCCCGAGCTAATGTGTGCATCCTTGTGCTCCGTGTTACTTCACTTAGCTTAATGGCAGTGATAATGGATACTTGTTGACGAGAGTCCAAAAAAACCCGAGTCCGCTCCGGTATATTTTCATCTGTTTTGTCAAATGGGACGTCTCGACCCCCCCCCTTTCTGCAGTGGCCTGAAGGAATGCCAAGAGTTTGGCGCGTGCTGCATTCAGACTGCACTTTATGTTCAGTCACACGTGGCCATATATCTAATTTCGCAATACAAGTAAGAGAAAATTCAATTTGTTTTTGTTTCCCTGCCATTTAAGGCAATTTCCATCAAATGAGAGTGGCTGGCATCCAAAATCAATGGATATTCCCAACCCCCGCCCCAAGCCTAATGGGGTATGTACGAAAACCACAAGTTAATTGTTCAGCACTGTCCTTGGAATCTGTCTTTGTCCCTCTCTCGTATTTACAATGTGCTCTTGACTGATTCTTAAGAGGTCTTTTTCTGTCTTTCACTTGTCTTTTTTGGATTTAAATTACAAACCCCGTTTCCATAAACGGAATACAATGATTTGCAAATCATTTTCAACCCATATTCGGTTGAATATGCTACAAAGACAACATATTTGATGTTCAAACTGATAAACATTTATCAACAACATCCAGAAATGCCGCCGGCTTTGGGCCCGAGATCATCTAAGATGGACTGATGCAAAGTGGAAAAGTATTCTGTGGACTGACGAGTCCACATTTCAAATTGTTTTTGAAAATATTCGACATCATGTCATCCGGACCAAAGGGGAAGCAAACCATCCAGACTGTTATCGACGCAAACTTCAAAAGCCAGCATCTGTGATGGTATGGGGGTACATTAGTGCCCAAGGCATGGGTAACTTACACATCTGTGAAGGCACCATTAATGCTGAAAGGAACATACAGGTTTTGGAACAACATATGCTGCTTTCTTAGCGCCGTCTTTTTAATGGACGCCCCTGCTTATTTCAGTAAGACAATGCCAAGCCACATTCAGCACGTGTTACAATAGTGGGACTTCGTAAAAAATGTGTGGCGCATTATGAAGTGTATAATACAACAGCGGAGTCTGCGGAATGTTGAACGACTGAAGCTCTACATAAAACAAGAATAGGAAATAATTCCACTTTCAAAGCTTCAACAATTAGTTTCCTCAGTTCCCAAACGTTTATTGAGTTTTGTTAAAAGAAAAGGTGATGCAACACAGTGGTGAACATGCCCTTTCCCAACTACTTTGGCATGTGTTGCAGCCATGAAATTCTAAGTTAATTATTATTTGCAAAAAAAACCAAAATAAAGTAAAGCCTCTACTCCTCCACATCAAGAGGAGCCAGATGAGGCAGTTCGTGCATCTGGTCAGGATGCCACCTGAACGCCTTCTTAGGGAGGTGTTTAGGGCACGTCCGTGCGGTAGGAGGCCACGGGGAAGACCCAGGACACGTTGGGAAGACTATGTCTCCCGGCTGGCCTGGGAACACCTTGGAATCCCCCGGGAGGAGCTGGACGAAGTGACCAGGGAGAGGGAAGTCTGGGCTTCCCTGCTTAGGCTGCTGCCCCTGTGACCCGACACTAGCACCCTCGCCTGATTATTGTTAAAGCAGTTGCATCAGTCATCACTGGCATGGAGAAAACCCGCAAGTCCTTGACGACCAATACTTTCTTTCCAACTGGAACCAGGTTTTAAAGACGGATGCATCAGCTTCTCAAGTTTGACTCCATCAATATAAAATATGGAGTTTACCCAAGTCAGCCTTGAGAAGTTTATGAGCTTTGCCCGGGAACATTTTAATTCGTTCATGTCATCGCATTCTCCAGGTTATTCAATCCATGGCAACTGAACTGTTGCGGTTGTCGAGGTTGAAGATGTTTCGCCTCTCATCCGATCAGACTTCATCAGTCCTTGCTGGGAGACGGGAAAATACAGTTCCCGCCTGAGGGGAGAGTGCGGGACCCAAGTACAGAGTAAACTTCAGTCTGTGTACGATCATTCCCCCAAGTTCAGTTATCTTGGTCACTTTGCATAAAAGCTATTTCCAAAATATGCCGCGGCATTGTATGCAAACTTGCATAGTCGCACAAAATTGTCAATTACTCGAACACCTTGCCCTCTGGGGTTTTACAATTAAGATTTTGCAAAGTTCCAAAATGTGCCTGCACTACGGCGTGTGATTTATTGGAGTAATAGCCCTCCGCACAAAATGTGTCTTCGTTGATTGACTAAAACATGTTGGAGACTATTGTTCCACTGATTAATGCACAAAGTTGACTTGAATAAGTAATGAAAAAACATTATCAGATTTAGTCAAAGAATCGTGGGTTCTGGGTAGGGTTGTACGGTATACCTGGTATTAGTATATGTGGAGAGTCGTGGCCGGCAGTCCGACGGCAAGGCAGGGCACGCCGGAGCCCGGCCCAAGATGGCGGCGAGGAGAAGTGGACTGCGAGCAAGCAGCGAGGCGGGGCTTGCCACAATCAACCCCGCAAATATTATCAGGTGCATAGGTCGCCCAGCTGGGCACAATTTAAATCTTCTCTCGCACTGTATAAAAGGGCAGCGGCCGTAAACGCCGGGGAGAGAGAAGTGAAGTGAATTATATTTATATAGCGCTTTTCTCAAGTGACTCAAAGCGCTTTACATAGTGCCACCCAATATCTAAGTTACATTTAAACCAGTGTGGGTGGCACTGGGAGCAGGTGGGTAAAGTGTCTTGCCCAAGGACACAGTGACTAGGATGGCACAAGCGGGAATCGAACTTGCAACCTTCAAGTTGCTGGCACGGCCACTCTACCAACCGAGCTATGCCGCCAAATTTCTTCCCCCCGCCAAATTTCTCCCCCCCTTCAAAATCCCCCCCCCCCCCCCATTTACCTCCGGGGTCATGATTAATACAGACGTTTTGTTAACGCTATATTATAAAAAAAATTTAAAAACTATTTACAAACACAAGCTATGGGATGACATAAGAGGAAACGTGACCCCGGAAGTAAATGCGTCATCCCATAACTTGTGTTTGTAAATTGTTTTTTAATTTTTTTTTTTATTATATAGCGTTAACAGAACGTCCGTATGTCTATAATATAGCGTTAACAAAATGTCTGTATTAATCATGACCCCGGAAGTAAATTGGGGGGAAGGTTTTTGTAGGGGGGAAGAAATTTGGCGTGACAGCGCCAGAAGGAAGCTGAACGAGAGCTAGAGAGAGCCACAGGAAGACGGAGACGCACGTGACTGAAAAGGTGGAGCGGCAAATGAAGCAGGACACGGCAAGGCTGAAAAGCAACCCGTAGAGACTTTTTATTATTGAAAAATAAAAGAAAGTCTAACCTGCGCAACAATGTCCTTCCTTGGTGGTCCTGAGAACCCGCACGACAGAAAGAGACTGTCACAGTATAGTACCGTGATACTAATTAATCATATTCGGTACTATACCCGTCGTGTCATGCAGAACGCCCTCAGGAAGAGGTGCTTTAAGACGCGCTATACTTGTCTCCATGAGGACAAATCAAGTATAACTATTTCAAGTATCAGCCCTGTAGGACTCATGATAGCTATACATGGTTCACTTCACACCGGAGCCATGGTAATAGATGAATAGAAATGTGTCTATAGTTGACAAAGTCAAGACAAGATGTCATTATGTCCTATCATTAACTATTAATTAACTTTGATCACACTAATCGCATGTTAATGAAGGCCATACTTAGTCAACAGCCATACATGTCACACTAAGGGTGGCCGTATGAATAACGCCAACACTGTCATAAACTTGTGCCATATAGTGAAACCACAATAAACAACAATGAAAACACATTTTGGGAGAATATTTGCACCGTATCAAAACATAAACACTACAAAAAAAAAATACCCAGAATTCCCTGCAGCACCATCTCTTCTGGGACGCTACAATATAAACAAACGCCATTTGTGGATCCACGCCTTACATCCGCTGTGATGATACCAAGTACTGGAGCGTATCTCGTTGATACTACCATGATTACGTAAATATCTGTGTTCCTTTTTCTTATTGATATTATGTTTATAAACTCAGGAAATATTTCCCCCTTGATACATGAGGACTTTGAATATGACCAATGTATGATCCTGTAACTACTTGGTATCGGATTGATACCCAAATTTGTGGTATCATCCAATATAAAAAAGGGTGAGAAGTGTAAACACTACGATGAGATGGCGACTTGTCCAGGGTGTACCCCGCCTTCCGTCTGATTGTAGCTGAGATAGGCGCTAGCGCCCCCCGCAACCCCAAAAGGGAATAAGCGGTAGAAAATGGATGGATGGAAGAAGTGTAGACAGAGTATGTTAAAAGAGATAGTAAGCAGATATTAACAGTAAATGAACTAGTAGATTAATAATTGATTTTCTACCACTTGTCCTTAATAATGTTGACAAAATAATAGAATATAAATGACACAATATGTTACTGCATATGTCAGGAGACTAAATTAGGATCCTTTGTTTACTTAAAAGACAAGTTGTCGTGTATGTTCACTATTTTATTTAAGAACAAACTTGCAATAAGAAACATATGTTTAATGTACCGTAAGATTTTTGGGTAAAATAAAGCCAATAATGAAATTATTTGTGGTCCCCGTTATTTAGAAAAGTAGTGAAATATTTTGGTACTGGTACCCAAATATTGGTATCGGGGTCAACACTAGTTCTGGGTTTTCTGTATTTCTGTTAAGTGTATTTGTTTTCTCAGGGACTTCCAGGTCTCGATAAGAGAAGTTTCCCGCTTTATGGGATGCGAAACGACAGTTGGACTCACCCTCATTAAACTTGTCGCTCAGTACAGGAGAGCAGACGACATGCTTGAAACGCCCAAATGATTTATTATTAGGTAGGGTAGGTATTTATTGTCATTGCACGAGTACAACAAAACTTTGTTTTCACCACAAACCCGATCAAGATCAGACAAACTGACTGAATGTCATGTATTTTTAATTTTCCTGAAGGAACTCTCCTGAAGGAATCAATAAAGTACTATCTATCTATCTATCTATCTATCTATCTATCTATCTATCTATCTATCTATCTATCTATCTATCTATCTATCTATCCATCTATCTATCTATCTATCTATCTACTGTATCAAACAAACAGTGTACAGGTTGCAGGCTGCAGCTCTGCAGGCGCTGCCCAGCGGTCCATCGCCCCTAAGGGATTTGCGTAAAGGCTGTTGGATGGGGTGTGTGTGTGTGTGTGTTTGTGTGTGGCGTATATTTTTTGTGGATGCATGTGTGTGCGTGTAAGCCTGCTGCATGTCTCTGTTCCGTGGTCCTGGTGTTGTTGCAGCTGCCAGTCAGTCCATAGTCAACAACAACAGGTGTGTGTCCATGAGAGACAAGAAGGGAGTTTGTGGTGTCTTTGCCGCATTTTTCCTTCGGGAGAGTCTCCAAGACAGGAAAACAATCCAAGTTAGAATCACCAAATTGATTCCAGAGCGTGGCCACCGTTGCTGCTCACTGCTCCCCTCACCTCTTAGGGGGTGAACATGGGGATGGGTCAAATGCAGATGGTTAACCTAACCTAGTGTGATTATCTTTGGGACTTTAACTTGCCTGCTCAGAGGGTTTGTGGTTAGAGTGTCCGCCCTGAGAGCGGTAGGTCGTGAGTCCAAAACCCGGCTAAGTCATACCAAAGACTGTAAAAATGGGACCCATTACCTTGCTTGGCACTCTGCATCAAGTGTTGGAATTCGGGGTTAAATCACCAAAATAATTCCCGAGCACGGCCAGCGCTGCTGCTCACTGCTCCCCTCACCTCCCAGGGGATGGCTCAAAGGCAAAGGGTGATTTCACCACACCTAGTGTGTGTGTGACTATTAGTGGTACTTTAACTTAAACGTTTGGTATGCAAGTAAAATAAAACAAATTGCTTCTCACTAGAGATGTCTAATAATATCAGACTGACGAAATTATCGGCCGATAAATGCTTTAAAATGTAATATTGTAAAATATCGGTATCTGTTTCAAAATTATCGGTATCGGTTTCAAAAAGTAAAATGTATGACTTTTAAAAACGCGCTGTGTACACGGCCGTAGGGAGAAGTACAGAGCGCCAATAAACCTTAAAGGCACTGCCTTTTTTCGCCGGCCCAGTTACATAATATCTACGGCTTTTTACACACACAAGTGAATGCAGGCATACTTGGTCAACAGCCATACAGGTCACACTGATGGTGGCCGTATAAACAACTTTAACACTGTTATAAATATGCGCCACATTGTGAGCCCACACCAAACAAAATTGACAAACACATTTTGGGAGAACATCCGCACCGTAGCACAACATAAACACAACAGAACAAATACCCAGAACCCCTTGCATCACTAACTCTTCCGGGGCGCTACAATATACACCCCCCGCTACCCTTCCCCCCTCCCACACACACCTCAATACACAATGGATGCTATACTTCTTTTGTGTTTTATTTTATGTTTGTATTTACAATATTACCATCCTAAATGGAAAAAAAATAAAGAAATACAACAGAGCAAGGATATAACTCAAAATAAGTAACATCAGTCCCCAATTACCATGAATTGATTAACGCGGACCCCGACTTAAACAAGTTGAAAAACTTCTTCGGGTTAAATTGTATGGAATATGTACTGTAGTGTGCAATCTACTAATAAAAGTTTCATTCAATCAATCAAACACAACTTCTGCAGCTTCTGTTTCTTCATACTGTTAACTAGCTGCACACGCTGGGATCGAGTAGCGAGGGCACAACGATGAAGGTATTGACAGTGCAGTGTGAAAGCCGATGTCTTTACTTTGTGATTAAGTAAACTCAGTCTGAAAGGACTATAACCTTCGGAGGCATTCTCTGACGAAACATCCAACTTTTGATATCCGGCCCCCAATCCCTTGGTCTCTAAGTAGTTAAATAGCCCTGCAGGTTGATAGGTTGCACAGTCCAACTTCACGAATGTCTTTCTTTCCGGTTAAGGAGTAAAATGTCAAAGTAAACTGATGTTTCTGAATGATTAGTGTCAGTGTCAACAAAGATGGCGATGTTGCGGTTATCATTGCTCTTCATAAGAATGGGGGCTGTGGTTGTTCCTTCAGGACACACTGCCCCTTAGTGTTCTGGAGGACAATTACAAGTCATGCACAAGCCTCCATGGCGGACACAGGGTACATGATGCGAAAGTGTATCTTCAGTGTTTTGTTCAGTTGTGGCAACGGTCACACCTGAAAATAGGGATGTCCTGATCCCATATTGCTATCAGTCTGGCAAAAAAAAAAAAATATCAGTCTGTGGAGGGGGGACGTGGCCTGCGGGCCTGCAGAGAAGTGAGGCGTGTCAGGACCGGCCTCGTTTGTCTGATCCCGTCGCTCTGTTAAAGGCAGCAGTCGGGAAAGAGAAAAGGGTTTTTGTTGATGAGAAAGAACATTTATTGAAAAATAAATCGCTGTTCAGAACCATGAACAATGCTGTCCTGTCCGTCCTTGGTGGTCTGAAGGACCCGGAGGAGCAATACCTCAACACAGTCATTATTGACTGTCATGGAAAATCTCTGAAACCATCAGCCTTGCAGCACATTTTACTTGGAAACATTTACAAAAGGTAGTAAACATAGGCTACTAGGAGCGACCAGCTACACAACAGCCAAGCACACAATAGCACATAAGCAAAACATAAAGATGTGTCCTTCATTGAACAATATTGTAGTCTAAAATAGCACATTTTTCAATGTAACCGATTATGAAATAATCATAGTAGCATATTACTTACACATACAAAGACTCAAGGCAAAGGCAGACGCGTATCAGAAAGTATCAAGGAACAAACGTGTCCGCATCATTCAACTTGGTCATGAACTCAACTTTCTGTATCATTGTGACCAACTGGTGTTTCCAAAACGTCTGTTCAACTTAAAGACAGCGTAACTCCATTACAGAGAGTTAATAATGAATAGGTTTGTGTGGAGGTTGCCCTCCAGTGGATTCTTCTGACCACCAATTTAGTTTAGGTTCACAATACGGATTTATTTTTATGAAAGTCTCTTTTGCTTTACAGCAATCGTTCTTGCGTCCGTCTCCGGCTCGCTCTCGCTCTTACTCCAGCTCCACCACCTCTCTCCTCCCGGCTGCTGCCTTTTAACAGAGCGACAGGTGATTTGATAACCAGGCCCAGGTGGGCCGTCTGCGCACCTATCGCTGATCTCGAAGCTGGTCCTGGCACATCTACGCTTCGCTGCAGGTCCGCAGGCCACGCCCACCCCCACGGCTAGTTTTTACATACTTGCCATTGGTCTGTGTTTGCCGAAATTCCCTTTTTGCAACATTACTACTACAAAATAATCAAAGTGTGCATGATTCTTGCTGATATCGAATCGGATCAATATTGGTACCGGCCAATTCTCAATGCTTCACTATGGATATCTCCCCAAAAAAATATTGATCAGCCATTGCTGCAAAAAAACAGCAGTTTTGGAGTTAGCATGAATCACAAAAATCATGTGTCATGCACAGTACATCAAAAGCCACGCATGAAAGTCAATGTGTTCTCCTCAACTATGCTAATGAAGTTCAATGAGTAATTTAAAGCATTCAGGGGGAGATAAGCTGAATCACAATGATGATCGGTATTGTTACTGATTTTGTAACAAAACGCATCCTTCACGGTGCTTGCATCCAGCATGTTGTTCTGCATGAACCGCTGGCGCGTTTTGCATTCAAAACAAACCGTTTCGCAATAACCATACCGACGCTCTTGTCATCAATGGATCATCTTGGAGCATGACAGAGATGTGAATCATTCCATAACTTTGGAATATATTTACGTCTCGAAAACCTGATAGACTTGTTGAAAAAAAATTGAAAAAAATAAGCTTTCCTGCAGAACAAACAAACTGTTGCGTGCGGGGGGTCGTAGCTTGCTGCAAAGTTCGTTCCCCCGGGATGCTAACGGGCCACTCCGGACAGGACGTGCAGGTAGGAACATAATTTATCCTCAAAAAGTCAAGCAAGTACCAAAAATTGAAAACAAGCCAGAGGAAAAATGTGCCAATCGCACTCGAAGCAAACGCTAACACTTAGCTTTGGCAAAAAGACAGGGAATACTCACATAACTGTAGCATAAGCAAACAAAGAAGTCAGGCCGACTGACCGGTAAAGGCAGGCTTCAATAATGCCTCTGAGTAGTGCTCAGCGGACAGGTGAGCGTCCCGAACACCAATCAGATGCAGGTGAAAATAATAAGTAACCAAGGTAACTAAAAAAACTCAAGGAATGAAGGGAGTCCAAAACTAACAGAAAATAACAAAAACATAATCCGGGCCACGGATTGAGACAGAGCCTTCTCCTTGAGGACAGATTCCAAATGTCCATAAAAAACGTAGGCAAGATCAAAAGTCATGGGAGGGTGGAGGGAGGACTTGGCGGTGGGTCGCGAGACAAAACTTCCCCGCAACCAGCGAAGGAGAGTCAGGTGGCGGCGATGTGTTGAACGCCGCTGCACTTGGCAAGGGGGGCGACCACGTAAAGGCCACATCCGTGGCCGACGAGGAGGTGGACGCGATTGATGCCAGAACCTCAGCAGCCTTTGAATTCTACGGCCAATTCGCTGCTGTTTGCGCCCGGGACAATCATTAATTGACCCCTGAGAGGGCCGCATGCAGGCATCTGGTGGCGATGAAGACAAGAGCGGCGCTGTGGGAAGGCCCGCCAGAAACGAGGAAGTTGGCTACGCCCTGAATGGGCCCGCCGGAGATGATGAAGAAGGAGGCACCTGAATAGCTTGAGGAGCAGGCGAAGGAAGCAACAGTGGTATTGGAACAGGAATTGGAGCTTGTTTCGGTGCAGGAACAGGAACCGGAGCTTGCCTCTGTGCAGGAAGAAGAACTGGAGCTTGCCTTGGTGCCGGAACTGGTGCTTGCCGAGGTGCAGCAACTGATGCTAGCCGAGGTGCAGCAACTGGTGCTAGCCTTGGAGCAGATGCCAGCTCAGGAGCAGGTTCAGGCTCACATGGGCTGAGGTTAGCCGTGACCTTGGCGGAGGTGGCCGAGCTGGGGGTTGCAGTTTTAAATGCCGAAGGACTGATGGTGGTGGCCTGGCCGGAGGTTTCTGCCTGGTTGGGCGCTGCTGTGCCACCCCACTAGCACAGCTACTGGCACTAGCCCCCCCTCAACAAACGGATACCAGCTGCTTCTTGTGCTATCTGGAACAGTCTTTAGGGACGGGTGGGGGGAAAACAGGGGGGTAGACTCCTCCCCTTTTGATTGTCAATAGTGTCTTTGTCCATCCCCCACTTGAGGTTGTGTGGGAGTACAAGAGGAAAAGGTCTGACGTGGGTGGGGGTTCAGTCACTTGGGGTAGAGCTTGGGTCCTGGAGGTCTGTAAAAAAAAGTCTTGATCTCTGACGTCATTCCCAGTGGGCGTGGTGACGTCATTGGTGTGGATCTCCAGTTGACTGACAGCCCAGCCGGTAACTTTTTGGTAAAATGACGGAAAGGATTACCAAACATCTGAGGGGAAGACTAGGCGGTTTGTGGTCAGAGGAGGAGATTGCGTGATTGGCGCTTCCAGACGGAAAGTCGAAGTCTTTTTGGACGGCTTCCGTCTTTCCGACGCGTCTGGTATTGCGGTGCGACAATGTCCTCGGGCCAAAGGGAGTGGATGGGCACGAGTGAACCACCAGGTCCCCACAACATCTCCTCGACTTCTACGGGGGAATAGCGGAGCGTCTCCACCTCCACGTAACTGTGTCCACCTCCTCGATGTCCGTTGCGGAGAAACTGTAGGCTGCTGGCTTCATTCTGTCACGCGGGGGTCGGATCTTTATGCGCAGTCGTCCGTCTGCATCCCGGGAGAACAACCGCGCATAAAGATGTGACCCCCACGTGAAAAAAACAGGAAGTAGACACAAAGGTAAGAACGCTACAGAGGAAGAAACCTTAAAAAAAAAAACAGGAAAAACTATACATAACCAAAATAACGGCATGCCATTATTAATTCTATCAACATGTCACTGTTTTTTAATAAACTTGCTTTTACAAACCCCGTTTCCATATGAGTTGGAAAATTGTGTTAGATGTAAATATAAATGGAATACAATGATTTGCAAATGCTTTTCAACCCATATTCAGTTGAATGCGCTACAAAGACAACATATTTGATGTTCAAACTCATAAACTTTTTTTTTTTTGCAAATAATAATTAACTTTGAATTTCATCGTTGCAACACGTGCCAAAGTAGTTGGGAAAGGGCATGTTCACCACTGTGTTACATCACCTTTTCTTTTAACAACACGCAATAAACGTTTGGGAACCAAGGAAACTAGTTGTTGAAGCTTTGAAAGTGGAATTCTTTCCCATTTTTGTTTTATGTAGAGCTTCAGTCGTTCAACAGTCCAGGGTCTCCGTTGTCGTATTTTACGCTTCATGATGCGCCACACATTTTCGATGGGAGACAAGTCTGGACTGCAGACGGGCCAGGAAAGTACCCGCACTCTTTTTTTACGAAGCCACGCTGTTGTAAAACTTATCTTGCTGAAATAAGCAGGGGCGTCAATGATATCGTTGCTTGGATGACAACATATGTTGCTCCAAAACCTGTATGGACCTTTCAGCATTAATGGTGCCTTCACAGATGTGTAAGTTACCCATGCGTTGGGCACTAGTACACCCCCATACCATCACAGATGCTGGCTTTTGAACTTTGCGCCTATAACAATCGGAATGTTTTTTTTCCCTGTTTGTTCTGGAGGACACCACGTCCTCTGTTTCCAAATATAATTTGAAATGTGGACTCGTCAGACCACAGAACCCTTTTCCACTTTGCATCAGTCCATCTTAGGTGAGCTCGGGCCCAGCCAAGCCGGCGGCGTTTCAGGATATTGTTGATAAATGGGTTTGGCTTTGCATAGTAGAGTTTTAACTTGCACTTACAGATGTAGCGACCAACTGTAGTTACTGACAGTGGTTTTATGAAGTGTTCTTGAGCCCATGTGATGATATCCTTTACACACTGATGTCAGTTTTTGTTGCAGTACCGCCTGAGGGATCAAACGTGTGTAATATAATCGCTTACGTGCAGTGATTTCTCCAGATTCTCTGAACATTTTGATGATTTTACGGACCGTAGATGGTAAAATCCCTAGAGTCCTTGCAATAGCTTGTTGAGAAATGTTGTTCTAAAACTGTTTGACAATTTGCTTACAAAGTGGTGACCATCACCCCATCCTTGTTTGTGAATTACTTAGCATTTCATGGAAGCTGCTTTTATACCCAATCATGGCACCCACCTGTTCCCAATTAGCCTGCACATCTGTGGGATGTTCTATATAAGTGTTTGATGAGCATTTACTTAACTTTATCAGTATTTATTGCCACCTCTTTCAACTTCTTTGTCACGTGTTGCTGGCATCAATATCTAAAGTTAATGATTATTTGCAAAAAGAAAATGTTTATGAGTTTGAACATCAAATATGTTGTCTTTGGAGCATATTCAACTGAATATGGGTTGAAAATGATTTGATAATCATTGTATTCCGTTTATATTTACATCTAACACAATTTCCCAACTCATATGGAAACGGGGTTTGTACAAACAGATCAACACAACATGAAGTCAAACACTCTTTTACCGACACACTATCTCTCACGGGCAGCACGGTGACAGAGGGGTTAGTGTGTCTGCCTCACAAAACGAAGGTCCTGAGTAGTCCTGGGTTCAATCCCAGGCTTGGGATCTTTCTGTGTGGTGTTTGCACGTTTTCTCCGTGACTGCGTGGGTTTCCTCCGGGTACTCCGGCTTCCTCCCACCTCCAAAGACATGCACCTGGGGATAGGTTGATTGGCAACACTAAATTGGCCCTAGTGTCTGAATGTGAGTGTGAATGTTGTCTGTCTATCTGTGTTGGCCCTGCGATGAGGTCGCGACTTGTCCAGGGTGTACCCCGCCTTCCGCCCGATTGTAGCTGAGATAGGCACCAGCGCCCTCTGCTACCCCAAAGGGAATGAGCGGTAGAAAATGGATGGATGGACTATCTCTCACACAAATAAACGTTTTCTCTCACACTTTCTTACCACTTCTGACACAAGCTCACTTTAACAACAAATGACAGTAAAAAAAAAAATATGCGGTGTCTGAGTAAAATGGTTTCATTCCTCATGCCAGGTCAAAGCCTGCGAGCATCCCTTCTAATTCCATTCTATAAATCTGTTCCGAAATAGGAGCTGTAGCCACACATTTAGCGATTGCTTAAAAAGGGGGAATGCTCTATGCATCAGCAAGTTGCTAGCTGTTAAGAAGTGGCATTTGAGACTCCATTTACTTCGGTGATAACTTAACTCAAAGCGACAGTAGATTGAAATAACTTTGGGTTTGTCAAGAAAGCAACGTGCCAGTGCTTTGAAGTTGCAAATATTATGGTTATCCCTACATTGCAAATATTTTTAAAGCCCAAGTTGAGTTAAATTACGTCCTATTAATGTCATTTATACATATTTTTGTGCTGTTACTGTTCCTTGTTACAAACAAGTCTTTATATAGGAGGGGTCGGCAACCTTTATCACTCAGAGAGCCATTTTGACCCGTTTCACAAATTAAAGAAGACAAAGGGGGCCGCGATCATTCTCACGAATATCTGATGGTGGTCACCTATATAACAGTAATAAGGGCGTGCCATGAAGCCATCGACGCCTTCTACAACATATACAGACATCTTGCCAGTATAGTAACATGTTGTATGTGGCTTCCGCAGATACACGTACACGACTGCAAGGCATACTGGGTGACACAGAGTACACTGAATGTTGTGATATAACTAATTATAACACTCTTACTAATATGCACCACACTGTGAACCCACACCAAACAAGAATGACAAACACATTTCTGGAGAACATCCACACTTTAACACATTATAAACGCAACACAACAAATACCCAGAATGCTATGCATCCATGACTCTTTCAGGCTATATTATACACCCCGCTAGCACCAAACCCCCCCGCCCCCTTCTGTGCGTCGGTTGAGGTGGGCGGGGGTGTATAATATAGTCAGGAATAGTCATGGATGCAAAGGATTCTGGGTATTTGTTGTGTTGCGTTTTTGTTGTGTTACTGTGAGGATATTCTCCCGAAATGTGTTTGTCATTTTTGTTTGGTGTGGGTTCACAGTGTGGTGCATATTAGTAAGAGTGTTAAAGTTATTTATATCACAACCTTCAGGGTACTCTGTGTCACCCAGTATGCCTTGCAGTCGTGTACGTGTATCTGTGGAAACCACATAAAACATGTTAGTGGACTGGCAAGATGTCTGTACGTGTTGTAGAAGGCATTAAAGGCAATGGCTTCATGGCACGCCCTTATTACTGTTATATGGGTGACCACCATCAGATATTCGCGAGAATGGTGTCGGTTCACATTGTCTTCTTTATTTTGTTAAACGCGTCAAAATGTAGAGGGCGCTAGAAGTAAAGCCATCACGGCACGCCCTCAATATTGTTGTACGAGTGAAAATCGAAGAATATTGACCCCGGGCGATGTCCGGAAGAAGCTCCGAGAACCGGAATCCGACTAAATGATCACCTTAAAGTCAATGAACGTTTATTTATATAGCCCTTAATCACAAGTGTCTCATAGGGCTGCACAAGCCACCACGACATCCTCGGCTCACATCCCACATCAGGGCAAGGAAAAACTCAACCCGACGGGATAACAATGTGAAATATTGGAGGCTACCGCAAATGTGGGGGACCGCCCTGGGCGACCGGTGCAATGGACGTCGAGTAGATCTTGCATAATATTACGAGAGTCCAGACCCTAGTGGATCTAACATAAAGTGAACCTCAGGATATCCAAGATATTTCTCTCTTCCATCCATTACTCTAATTAAATGTATTTTTGGTAAAAAAAAAATGGACCGACACCGCCAGAGATTCCCATTTGAAAACCTCCTGTGGTTTTCTTACTTGTTCATTGATCTCAGAGCAGATCTAACCTGCACTGTGTAGACGCTGATTAGACAAAGCCTTACAGTCGCTTTATCTTGCAGAACATAACAAAGTGATACGGTGGAATATGAGAAGATAAACGTGTTAGTCCACACAGGATTATGATGCTCAGTGGCCTGGCGGTTAGAGTGTGAGTTCAAACCCCGGCCGAGTCGTACCAAAGACTATAACAATGGAACCCATTACCTCCCTGTATCAGTATCAAGGGTTGGAATTGGGGGTTAAATCACCAATAATTATTCCCGGGCGAGGCCACCACTGCTGCTCACTGCTCCCCTCACCCCCCAGGGGGTGAACAAGGGGATGGGTCAAATTCAGAGGACAAATTTGACCACACCTAGTGTGTGTGTCACAATCATTGTTATTTTAACTCAACAATGCAATATATGTAAAGTACTAAAGAACTTATTGTCACGATCTGCAACTTGACTTCTGGTGGTTGTTTCCTGTCGGCGCTCTTATTTCTGTTCCCGTTCCTGCATGTCCCTCCCGAGTGTCTCTGATTGGCAGTCGGGCACACCTGGTTGCAGTTGCCAATCAGGCGGCTATTTATGCCTGCCTTACCTGTTCCTCAGTGCTCGAAGATTGACTACGTTAGGGACCTCATACCTTCTTGTTTTGAGTAAAAATGGTAAATGGGTTGTACTTGTATAGCACTTTTCTACATTTTTTTTAAGTAACTTAAAGAGCTTTGACACTATTTCCACATTCACACACACTGATGGCGGGAGCTGCCATGCAAGGCGCTAACCAGGGCCCATCAGGAGCAAGGGTGAAGTGTCTTGCTCAAGGACACATTGGACGTGACTAGGATTGTAGAAGGTGGGGATCGAAGCAGGAACCCTCAGGTTGCTGGCACAGTCACTCTCCCAACTTTGCCATGCCGTCCCCGTATAATAAAAACTCTCACATGGGCGTCGTCCTCCTGTTCCCTGCATCTTAGGGTCACAACGGCCACAGCCATGCGGGTTCCTCAAACTTATGTCTGCAAAAGTGAAGACATTTAGAACTTTTTTTTTTTTCTTCAAGTAGTGAAATTGGTTCGGCCACCCGGGAGGATTAGAAAACTAAGTAACACCCGCCTTTTAATGTGATTTTAATCTGAGGCTTCAAATCATTATTTTCTCAGGTTGTATCAAGGGTAGAACAGTAAGTATTAATACCTAGGGGTGCCTGAAAAACACATTTTGAATAAAAAATGTTCCAAAATCATAGGCCATTTCCGCTTGAAAAGGTTTCATTACAATTTATATACCATCCATCCATCCATTTTCTACAGCGTTCCTCTTCCGGAGTCATTCCAGCTCTACTCAGGTGGAAGGCGGGGTACACCCTAGACAAGTGGCCACTATCTTCACAAAGAAAAAGGGTGGCAACGGGCGGGTGATCAAGCATTTAAATGCCTGTCAAAGTGTACCAACTGGTGGGAATACCTACTCAGACTTCTTCTGTGCAGGTAAGATGTGTGAATTATGATCAAAAATAAACTTACTAACAGGGAGCGAGGAAAGACCATACCACTTGATGTTGTAAACATGGGGACACACCGGAAGTGTTCACAGCACAGCTACAAATAGTTCACCTGCGTTAGTGCTTATAATAACAATATCACAAATACCCGGTTCTTTTTGTAATCACAAAATGTAAATAGAGGATCGTTGGCACTTTTTGAATGGTTATTTATTGGATTTCATGGGCGAAATAGTGGAGCTCCCATTGGCTCCGATTTTTATTTACAAGTTTAGAATGTGTTGAATAGGTTCATTTAGCTTACTGATGTGTATTTATAAATGGTTGAGGTAAAGTTTTGTACCTGATAAGTTTCGGCTACCTTGCTTCTGCAGCCTTAATCAGAGGTGTCACGTGACGTCATCTGTGACGTGTTATATGGATTGTTCCATCCCACCCGAATTGCTGGGATGGGGGTGACCCCTGGTGTGCGCCGGGGGTAGGTCTGGCGCCACCTGTGGTCTGGATATCTACCAAACGGCCATGAGCAGCTCTGCAGGACTCTGCCCCAGGTGTGGGGTAGTTGGTAGGCTACTTCGTCCCTGTTTACAGTCTTCCTGATTCCAACCACCTCTTTGATTCACCGATGGAATTTGTTGCTTTCCATTCTAATGACCTTGGCTGCCTCCTAGTTCATTAGATGGTTGTCCCTCTAGCAGTGGTCTGAAATGGCTGATTTTTGGATATTCCTGCGTTGTTTTTATTCTCGTTGCACGGGTGAGCGTTCCAGATGTTTCCTTTTCACATTATTTCTGGTGTTCCTTTTTTCGTGTGCTGAACTGTCGACCTGTCTCTCCTATGTATGTTTTCTTGCATGTTAGGCAAGGGATCTATCTCATATATAAATAACATCACCCTTTTTCTCAGGGGGGGGATCTGATCCTTAGGGAGTACTAGGATTTGGTGCAGCTCTACTGGTGTGCTGATTGATTAATTGATTGAAACTTTTATTAGTAGATTGCATAGTACTAATTGCACACACCCGAATACGTTTTTCAAGTTGTTTAAGTTAATCCACGTTAATCAATTCATGGTACAAATACATGCTATCAGCATAATACAGTCATCACACATGTTAATCATCATAGTGTATACATTCAATCAATCAATCAATCAATATTTACTTATATAGCCCTAAATCACTAGTGTCTCAAAGGGCTGCACAAACCACAACACAAACCACTACGACATCCTCGGTAGGCCCACATAAGGGCAAGGAAAACTCACACCCAGTGGGACGTCGGTGACAATGATGACTGTGAGAACCTTGGAGAGGACGAAAGCAATAGATGTCGAGCGGGTCTAACATGATACTGTGAAAGTTCAATCCATAATGGATCCAGCACAGCCGCGAGAGTCCAGTCCTAAGCGGATCCAACACAGCAGCAAGAGTCCCGTCCACAGCGGAGCCAGCAGGAAACCATCCCAAGCGGAGGCGGATCAGCAGCGCAGGGATGTCCCCAAGCCGATACACAGGCAAGCAGTCCATCCTGGGTCCCGACTCTGGACAGCCAGTACGTCATCCATGGCCACCGGATCGGACCTGACCCCCTCCACAAGGGAGAGTGGGACATAGGAGAAAAAGAAAAGAAACGGCAGATCAACTGGTCTAAAAAGGGAGTCTATTTAAAGGCTAGAGTATACAAATGAGTTTTAAGGTGAGACTTAAATGCTTCTACTGAGGTGGCATCTCGAACTTTTAACCGGAGGGCATTCCAGACATTGAATTATATACATTATTTACAATCCGGGGGCTGGAATGAGGAGCTTTGGTTGATATCAGCACTTCAGTCATCAACAATTGCATCATCAGAGAAATAGACATTGAAACAGTGTAGGTCTTACTTGGTAGGATATGTACAGCCAACAGAGAACATAGTGAGTTCACATAGCATAAGAACAAGTATATACATTTGATTATTTACATTAGGTTATTTACAATCCGGGGAGATGGGATGTGAATGGAGGAGGATATTAGTAAAGGGTTGAAGTTGCTTGGAGGTGTTGTTTTAGAACGGTTTTGAAGGAATATAGAGAAGCACTTACTTTTACACCTGTTGGGAGTTCATTCCATATTGATGTGGCATAGAAAGAGAATGAGCTAAGACCTTTGTTAGATCGGAATCTGGGTTTAACTGGGTTTGTGGAGCTCCCCCTGGTGTTGTGGTTATGGCGGTCATTTACGTCAAGGAAGTAGTTTGACATGTATTTCGGTATCAGGGAGGTGTTGCGGATTTTATAGACTAGGCTCAGTGCAAGTTGTTTTACTCTGTCCTCCACCCTGAGCCAGTGGGTTGGAGTGAGGTGTGATCTGGGGTGGAGGTCTAAAAGTAACCGGACGAGCTTGTTCTGGGATGTTTGGAGTCTAGATTTGAGGGTTTTGGAGGTGCTGCGGTACCAAGAGGTGCAAGGGTTGAATGAGAGTTCCCGCTAGAATCTTCAGGGTGCTTTCCTCATTGCTTGCTGTATGCGTTCTGACGTTGGGAGGGTGACCATGCCCAGGTCTCAGGCCTAGAATCATTGTTCTTTTTTTCCTCCTTGTTGTTCCTCTGGACCTCTTGTTTGCCTTTGTTTGTGACCCAGTTTGGGTAGTTGCAGGCTTTGAGCGCTTGTCTTATGTAGTTCTCCTCCCTTTCTCTGACAGTTTGTGTGCTGCGGGGTGCTCTGATGTCCATAGTAAGTATTGATCTGTGTGTGTGGGTTTTCTGTATATTCTTATCTTGATTTTTCCATCCTCAGTGTGGTTGATTTTAATGTCCAGGAAATCGATGGATCTGGGCTCTTCCTCTTCATGAGTGAACTTTATGTTTCCCGTCTCGTCTATGGTGTTTAAGTGGTCTGTGAGTCTTTGCGTTTGGTCGGTCTTAATCTTCTCCAGGATGTCGTCCACATAGCACCTCCAGAGGGACAGTCTACATCGTTCTGGAGCATTAGTTATGGCTTTGGCCTCTAATTCCTCCATGATGGCTGGGAGGGGGGGTCCCCCAATGCAAAACCCTCCTTCTGTCTGTAAATGGTCCCTCTGAACAGGATATATGTAGACTTGGCTACGAATGATAACATCCGGACTGTGTTTTCAACTGTTAGGTTTGTTCGTTTCCGGAGTGTTGAGTCTGCTTGCAGGCGGCTCTGTACTATGTTTATTGTGACGTCCACTGGTGTTTAAGTGAATAGGGAGATTACGTCATCCCACCACTTCACGTCACAGATGACGTCACGCTAACATCCCGTGACACCTCTGATGAAGACTGCAGAAGCAAGGTAGCCGAAACTTGTCAGGTACAAAACTTTACCTTACTAGCCTATATAAATCACCCATTTATAAACAAGTTAAAATGTATTTAAAAAAATCCATCCATCGTCATGTCTTTCATAATGATTGTGAACGATACGCAAAGTTACAAAAAATGCAGTTCCCCTAAAGAGACAAGAGACATCTGGAATCTGTCCTTAAGTGGGGGGCACTGTGATGATCCGTTGCCCGGATCATAGTCTGTTTACATTTTGATTCACTTGTTGTTTAAGCTCTGTTTCAGCACCCATGTTTTCTCACGATGATGTCATTGTCCTCGTCCCACGGCGTCGCCATCTTTTTATGCATCCGGTGGGACGTCCCACGGCTCTGTTTTCATCTGCAGCAATAATTCCCCTAAGCGCAATAATTATGACATAATTATTTTTTATTAAACATTTTCCAAAATCATAGGCCCTTTCAGCTTAAAAAGGTTTCATTATGAATTATATACCATCCATCTATCCATTTTCTACAGCGTTTCTCTTTCGGGGTCATGGGACCTCATCGAAGGGCCAACACAGACAACATTCACACTCACATATTGCGAGAATCGGTCCGAATCGAAAATCATTTGCCGTACAAACCAGGCCCAAACCAACTCTTTGTCATCTGTCATATCGGACAGCAGCACCTCGCTCTTTCTCACTTGCACCAACACACACTCGTGGCACTTAACCTCTGGTGCATTTATGGCCACTCGAAAAGTCAGACAACTCCAACACCGAAGTGTAAATTCTCAGTCGTTACACGTTATATATGACCTCAAAGGGAATAAGCGGTAGAAGATAGATGTATATATATATATATATATATATATATATATACATATATATATATATATATATATATATATATATATATATATATATATATATATATATGTGTATATATATGTATATGTATATGTGTATATATTTATTTTTGTATATATATATATATATATATATATATATATATATATATATATATCCAATATATCAAAGTATCTACATGTAGAAATGTGCGTACGTGAAGTATAAACCACACATTTCCACGTTCAGTTCACTCTTGATGCAGCTCATCTTAGACATGTAGGCAACCCATTACACGGGGCCCCTGGTCCATAGTCCATGTCTAGAGTTTCTATGTTTCAAGTTCTGCCATTTTCACAATAAACCACATCCCTCGCATCAAAGTGACTTTCCTGACTTGTTATCCCAGACAATTGAGCAGAAAGACATTAATGCCCAAACTCTCTTTTTGATATTAACACCTTTTGCCCTGTAATTGCTGCGTCCCCTCAGGCTAATCAGTGCAATATTGGTGTGGATAACAACTCCATTTTAGACACCGTTTTTTTTAGGGCCGCAGCTATATGTAACATGTTGGAGGACTTCCTCAGAAATGACACAACAAATAAGACACAAATTAGTTTTAGAGCTTAAATGACCAAGACATTTTGATGCAAACCAACCTGTTAGAACTCAGCAGCAGAGCAATTTTGTCAAGAGTACAAGCCAGCGGTAACTTGTAGCATGAACACACTGCAAAGAGTCAGTGTTCAAAAACAAGAACAAAACGAGGGGTATTTTATTTGAACTAAGCAAAATTATCTGCCAATAGAACAAGAAAATTTGGCTTGTCAAGACTTTCCAAAACAAGTCAAATTAGCTAACCTTATTATTACTATTATTTTCTTGGTTTGGTTTATACTTTATGAAGTTTTGCACTTGTTGTGTTTTTCTTGTGTTTTTTGTATTTGATTGTTTCATTACATTTGGATATATGTGTCTGCTTAAATGATATCCATGAAATAAGATAATGTATTATGTCAAAGGGGGCAGGAAATTATAAGATTTTCTTCATCCTGCTCCTTCTCAGGAATTGTGTGAATTTAAATTGTATAATTGTGATATAATTTTGTATCGTTCTAAATGCACATCAATGAATGAGATAAATAAAAATGAAAAAATGAATGAAACCTCAACAAACCCAAAAATACCTTAAAATAAGTATATTCTCACTAGTAACTGTACTACTATATGAGTACGTATTTTCTATTGTTTCTTTGCAAATAAAACAGTAAAGTCAATTTGGCTGTCATCTGTTTTAATGAGTCATGATTTTTTTTTTTCATGCTTGAAATAAGAAATTATTACCGTATTTTTCGGACTATAAGTCGCAGTTTTTCCATAGTTTGTCCGGGGGTGCGACTTATACTCCAGAGCGATTTATGTGTGAAATTATTAACACATTGCCGTATAATTTAATTGATCTCATTCGCGGAAGAGACGAAGAAAATGTCAGCAATCGTCACTCACACATGTCAGCCAAGAAGAATTCGGCGGGGGAGGGTCAGGGCAGAAGTGCATTGTGGGTCATGGGATGCTAACTGCTATATGTTATATACTACTGCCGTAGCTATTGAAATGGATAATTTTTACGTTGGCGGTAACTTTTATAAAAACTGAGAAGGGCTGAACAAAAATAGCACCGAAAAGGAAATCATGTACTGCAGATTACAAGCTGGACGTAGTGAAATATGCAGCATAAAACAACAAGAGAAAGCGGCGCATACCTTTGGAATTGGCAGAGTTTTTTAAAAGCGACATTAAGGAAGAAGATTTCATGGGATTTATCGATTAGGAGCGACAGATTGTTTGGTAAACGTATAGCATGTTTTATATGTTATAGTTATTTGAATGACTCTTACCATAATATGTTCTGTTAACATACCAGGCACCTTCTCAGTTTGTTATTTATGCACTGGAAAAACTCGAAATCTTGCCAAGAATATTTGTCTTATTTCTAGTCAAATTGTGTCTATGAACTTAATTTCAGACAATATCACTTATAACTAGAGTTACACCAAGATGGAGGACCTTGTTTCAAGACAGTGCATCTTGAATATCTTGTTAGGTGAGAAGATCTTGAAATGATCTTGTTTTGAGAAATATTTTAGATGAAATAAGCTTTTTCAACATGTCATGATGTTTTTATGCTCACAAGATGTAGGTTGTATGATGAATAATCTTGTTTCAAGAAAGAGACCTAACTTGAATTGAGACAACACAGCTTTATTGAATTTGCAGGTCAAAAGCGTCACAATTGCAGCATCATGCATTATGGCAACAGTTGATGGATTGCATATTAAGAGTGACATGCCATGATGTCGGTGAGATCATACTTCACTGGAATGAATATGCCATTATTAAAGTTAACATAATAGTATGGTGTAAAATCCACACAGTTTTCAGAATTCAAAAAAATATTGGCTTGTGCAAGGTGAGGAATCTCTACCTCATAGGAGAAATACTGTTCATTCCAACCAATTGTAGAGAGAGGTTGACATTCAAAACAAAACACTGATTCATTTACAATAAAGATGTTTTTCACAACTGCAAACTCTGGGGTATTATTGAAAACATTAGAAATAACCAAAGATTTTCCACATGTATGCTTATTTCCATATTGAGGAATCCACTGGGCACACACTACATGTTCAACTTGCTCTATTCCTAAGAATTGTTTGATCTTTCCTTCTACGTAATGAACATTTTTCACCTCAGATGTTGGGCCTATTTCAATGTCATTACAAAAAATAGGATGTTTGTCATGCACATTCTGACTACATTCATACAGTTGGTTGTGCTTCACAAGAGATTTACAAATATTCTTAAAACTACTTTTTATAGCCCACTGCTTGAAAAAGCAATGCTTTGACTCAAAACACATACACATATGCCTAACAGTAGGACCAAGTGCTTTAATCTGGGAGGGAAAATGCAGCAGGTAATGTTGTTTAGGTATAATATTTAAATCTGGAAACAGCTGTTTGAAATGTCTTAAATGCTGCTCAATTAAAAGGTTCAGCCTAGGAAGAGTTGCGAGTGCAATAATAGGTGAAAACTGAATTTTAACTATCTCCAACAACTTAAGTAGCAATTGTGTGTGAGCATTTTCTCCAGTTGTGGCAATGAGAAATGGCAGAATCTTTAACAGAACCAGCATCTGCCCCGCTGATTGTTTAAGTTTATTGTCATTTGATGAAAGTGTAGTAACAGATATGGGACAAGGCTTGTCCCTCATATCTACAGGAGAGTAAGGGAAACCAATAATTCCACTATTAAATGTGTCTAAATCCATATGTCCGGAAAGTACAAGATGCTTCAAAACACATTTGATTTCATATGGGGCAACACCTTTGAGAATAACATGCATGATGTCCTGTGGTGTTTGATTAATGATATCAAAGTGGGGAAATTCTGTTAATTTACTTCTGTTTATACCAAATGTTGTTTTTAGATGTTCTCTTAGGAAATCAGTACTTGCTTTTTCAATGTCACTGCATTGCCTGTTATGTCTTGCCATTGTCCTTTTCACAAACAAATCTTCATTAAATTTATTTTGCATATATTCGAAGTTGCATTCACAGTGCCTACATTTACTGTAGGCAAACCCAACTCCTTCCTTAAATCCAGCCACTTCATGTTGAGCAAGAGTGTCTCCGCACACAGACAAAAGTGCCCCATAAATTGTCCTCTCGCCATTTGAAGTATCAGCCCGAACACCATTATACAGCTCGATCAAATCATGGTTAATCCTCTCAAGTATTTTATCAATACAGGAAAGATCTTTAGATTTTACCATGGCAAGCAGACGAATGGCAGCGAGTCTTGATCTGTATTTAGCGTTGATGTTACCTAAAGTGTAATAAATCAATAACAATTTGTTTTTGTTTGCACGAGAACCAAGAGGATTGCAAAGCTCAATTTCATCTGTATATAAAATTAACTGCAATGCTGTGGGAACTTTCAAAAACAGAGGGTGTGACTTAAAAATGTCCCCATCAATGAAATCATTAAAAAAACATCCTTGCAGGACTCGGGCCCCTCATTGATCATTTCAAGAATTTTAGGATGTGAAAGCAGCTGCTCCAAACTTTTAACTAATGGTATGTAGTAAAAACAATGTTTTTCTATGGCAAGAACTCTGGAATCTCCACGCTTCACATAAGACACTGTTTGTTTTGCAGTAACAATTTCTGGTTCAACTGGATGTAACAGTTCTTTGATGGTCTTGTCCTGCAAATGTGTTGTAGCAATCTGGCTAAAAGGGTCAACAAACTGGTCAAATACGCTCATTGCATGACTCTTTAGTTGATCCAGGTCTCCAGAATGACTCTCAAAGATGCTCTTCATTTGATGACTCAGGTGCTCCAATAATGCTGTTTGATATTGCTGGACTCCACTCACCATCTGGTTAACAGCTCTCTAGGGAGGTGGAAAAAACATTAAATAAATAACAAAAAGTAAACAAACAAAAAATACTACACTACAGACTTCACACAAAAAAATCTGCAGAGCTCAACCCTACATAATGTCTGGCACATGCATTTTTAAGACACAAATGCATACATTACAGTACCTGTGTCAGTCTGGGTTTCTCTGGCCTGGAGAAGAAATGCAGTTGCATGTTTAGAAAGGTTAGCCTTCATGCAACCCTGGGCAGGTCCTTGCAATTCATGCTGAAACAGATGAACAAGAATCATATTATAAAAGGGAAAATGTTGACCTTGAAAATGTGTAAAAATTATATCCAGTAATTTGATAACTGTATTTGTCCTTAGTTCTATACTCGTTTCAATTAAGCGTGGTGACTGAAAAATATATCACAAATTTCTGATTCATATAAAACAAAAATATCTTACCAAAATATTTGATTATGTTTTTCTAATATTGGCAACTGTAAAATGTGTAAACAGAATAACTATTAGATGTTCATTATTATTCGTATTATTACCATAGCGCAAATAACTATTTGCACAAAAATAAACACTTGTAGCCACGAGTGCTCTGTCTTTGGCTAATGAAAAAATAGGGACTTACTGTTCCATGTGTCCCATCAACCTCGACTGCAGGATTATTATCATCAGTCCGGTTGGTTGTGGCTGTCCTCTCCTGTGCCTCTGGTAAACGCTGGCCAGACGATCCGACCTCCTCGGTTTCTTGAACTTGGAGAAGATGGTGCGCGTGTGTTCGCTTTACGTGATAGTAGAAGGAGTTATACACCTGGTACTCACTCGAGCAGCCATCAATCCCACACACTACGCGAAAGTCCGGGCTGCGACTGTGCATGGTATTAATGTGACTCACTGTTTTAGAGTGAGCGCCACAAATATGTAACACAAGAAACAACGCCAAATCATGTTGGACAAAAAGAGGATTCGAAAAGACGATAGAAAGCTAAGGATGTGCTGCTGCGGCAATTCTGACGGCCGTAATCCAGTCGTTGCTATGGTAACTCCCGCCGGCACCACTTTGCAGCAGGTCAACCGAGGTCAACCATGGATTTACGGCTATGTGCGTCACCTTACCTGCGCGCCATTTACGCTGTATCGACGTCCACTAATTTGAACCGTTGGAACCAGCAACACTTAATTGGATGAGTGTCTCCTGAAGTAAGTAACGACGCTATGTCCTGTATTGTCAATTCGAGTTTACGTCGCCATATATGTCGCCTTTTAACTCTTATGTATGACTATATTTTGTGTTACAGAGAACTTCTTATGCGCAAGTTAAACTTAGCTAAGCGAACCAGCTAGCTTAACCATTAGCATGGAGGGACTGGATGATGTCACCGCATCAGTTCTAAGAGGTAATGTATTTCTTTTAAACATGGAGTTGTATTTCAAGTCAATATCCTCTGCTAATAACAAGAAAGGTATCAAAACTATAAATCTATGCTCCCACTTTAATATATTTGATTCACTTTAATTTTCATTGCCCATGTCCCCTGGTGTATCTTACTTTTTGAATTTCTTTTTTTTGAATTATCATTATTATTTTTTACCTCTATCTCTTAATTATATATGTATTTATTTTGTTGTTACATCTATCTGTTATCCAATTGTTATTAATGTGAAGCTCATATTGCTTGTTGCACTGTTACTATTACTGTATTTTGTAAATCAATAGTAAAGTTGAAAAAAAAGTATTACTTTTAAACATATGTCTACAAGCTTTTAAGGTAAAATGCACAGTTAGGATGCTTTAGTATGATTAGTCGACCGATTTAAGATTAAAAAGCATAAGGCAAAATTATGCCGATTTATTAGATTTTTTTTTTTAGATTCAACATATTGTCATATATGTACATATTTCGGGGCACTGATTCATTTTAATATGTGTTTTCCAATGTAGCTGCAAACATCAGCGAGGAAATGCTGAGCACCTTGTCTCGAGAAGACTTGCGGGATCTTTTTCCAGGCCCAGAGAACTTTTTTCGGAGAAAAGCAGTGTGGAGTTTGTGTCATGATGTGTCAGAGGATGTCAGTTTCTTAGTCATATGACTTAAAATAATCACCAATTATTATTCTGCATTGCTGTTCATCGTAACACAATTAAATTGTGCATTTTCCACTTCCACATTATCTTTCATGTTGCAGCAAACTGTCCAAGAACACTCTGGAAATTCCTTGATTAATGATTCACCAATGCAAAAAACATTGACTCCTTTAAAAGCAAAGCCTGCAAAGTACACAACCCCTGAAAAAGTTGTGAAGTTATCATTCCCGGAATATGTGTTGCACACCGACACTGAACTTGAGCAAGTCCGAAAACAGTACTTCGAGTTGTCTAAAACGGGCTTAGAAAGCACCTGCCATATGTCAAAGGAACTCAGATGCAGACTCATCCGAAACACCATGACCAGTATGATGGCAATTCTGAGGGCAAGAGGGGATGAAGGATCAGACAGATACCCATCAAAACCAGAAATTACAGCAATGGCAAAAAGAATAGTACAATATTACCCAATGCTGCAGGATAAAGGCCTGAAGAATACATGGGTATGTGACACACATTGAATTGATGACCAAAGAGACTCCGCCTGGCCACTTAATGTAGCAATTTGATGAACGTTTTAATTGTGTCTTGTCCAGGTCACTGTGTTTACACAGCTGTACAAACGACTGCAAAATGTGAGATCTCCCCAAAAACGCAAAAAAGATGGGAGTCATTCAAAGAGGTAAGACTGTAACTAATAATTACTTCTATTGAGGATGAGTCTACTCGTCCTTGTCTTAATTATTTGATTATTTCTGAATAATGCCTTGAAATTGTTAAACTTTTTCTCAAAGCTCAAGTGACATCCTCAGGTCTTACAACTTATTATGGAACATGTTGACTTTAATTTTAAAACAACAGTTGAAATTTAATCAACTAATTGGCTAATCTTTGCAGCTCTACAAAGAGGCGTCATCTCGAACACCCAGATGACACTGATGAAATTGATTCAAACGACTCAACAGTGATTCTGGATCTCTCCACGGAGGGTAGTAGCAGTTCAGACCCCAGCAATAGAGAAAGAGGTGATTCTCTTAGGATTGAGACAATTATACAGTATGTGCCAAGTGCCAGTCAACAGTGTATTGGCCTATATGCTCTGCATCAAAACAAAATGAAGGCTGAGTCTAGTGGAAACCTTTTTATGACCCTCCATAAGTAACATTCAGCTGCTTCACTACTTAATATTTTGATCCAAATAATACATTTCATTGTTGAATTTGGTTCCAGAAGAGTGAACTTATTCTTAAATTCAATTAGTCTGACAGCATGATGTTATTTGTTATGTTATTTGATGATGTTATTTGTTTTAGGAGAGACAAACCCCCAATTGCTGCTTGAAGAAGTGACCCGACTTCCCTCGAAGTCCTGAATGTGAGTATATCTGTAAGTCTCCCCCTTCACTGTGTGTGGTGACTTGTTATAGTAGACCGTACTTGCATGCAGTTCAATGTGATTGATTATATTAGCCAATAAATAATGGAATTTTGTATATACATTCTGTAAATGGTTGAAATACTGATATATGAATGATTATAACATAATGATCAGGGCTGAATGTAAAAGATTTACAAGGTGTACAATATTAATGGATGATATTCATTTGTAATTTGAAAACATCTTAATGACAGTATATCACTTTGTGCCTTACAGCTAACAAGCCTGCTGATAGTGCCAGTCCAGATGCGGCCAGTCAAGCAACCTTGGCCAAGCACTACAAGGCCCTACAGGCTTTGTTTAAAAGAAAAAATCCAAACTACCAGGATGTTTCTCATCTTCTGGATTTGGAATTTGCAGCCAGAAGATTATTCATTGACTCGGATACCATTCGTGAGGAGGACAGACCTGAAAATATTCTCGAAGCTTATCCCTGTTTTAAGGACATTGGACATGTAAGTCATTATTGACTGTGCATAGTCAATACACAGTACTACACACTCACTGTGTTAGATTTGGATTCCCACCTCGAGAGCGATTTATTCATGTCAGTTTTGATACAATATTTTATAGGTGATGGACGAGCTTCGACACATTTTGGACATGAGAAACTGCAACTTCATCAGTGAATTAAAGGAAAGATGGCATGACTTCTGCCAGAAGGTGCAGTTTTTTGGTGTGTCCAAAAACATGCTGAAACCACCAATGGGAATAGACAAAGGTAAAAAATTATGTTTTTTACTTAGTGAGGATGAAGCTTCGGGCTTGTTAATTATCAAGTTCATGCACTCATTTCTAGTCCTTTTTGTAATCTATTTTCTCCAACCTCCTCAATCCTATCCCAACTCAATTCTCTATTCTGCCCTGAACTGTGTAAACAGTCTCACTAATATAGTAGTATTAGGTTGATGTTATCCTTTTTAGTTAGGGGCAAGCCAAAGATGGGGAAATTTTCCTCAATAATTGTGCATTTTGTTCATATTTAAATACTGAATCTCTTTTTCAACAGTGCAACAGGCTGTCGAAATTCTGCGTGTGCTGCCATCACTGTTCCCCTCCATGTCTGGTCTGCCGAAGAAAGTCAGAGATCTAAGTCAGGCTCTGGTGCATGTCCTTGAGGTGAGCAGTGCAAAATATACTGGACCATTTTGACTGCATTATTTAAAAGTTAAAACTGAAGGTGTATCCTCTGCCTGCTCCAAATGAGTTTCCTATTTATATGATTTTTCTTTCTTTTCTTTTGCATTTGGTATGGTTTAAAAGTTAAGATATAGCTTTCTGTATGCTGTAACCTTTATTATTTATTTGATTGCAACCAACCTCTTTGCCTTAAAGCCAAGGTTCCAGAGATGTATAACTATTATCGTGACGGAAGGATGTCTTATGTGTTTTAGGAAAAAGAAGACCCCAATTCCTACTTGAGGAAGCGCCCTCTCACATGCCCGGTCCTGATTGTTAGTTCGTCCAACTGCCTTCTAGCGGTAGGAAATGTGCCGATAACTACCTTTCCCAAGGACAAGGTCACCGAGGGTGCTTTATACCTGATGGCATACTATTACACCCTACATCTTACATACCCAAAGTGTGTCGCAACTCTGATGTCACTCATACAAACAGAGGTCCTACTGGACAACATTCATGAGAGTGATCTCACATCATCGTACAAAAAAAGCATGGCTGATTGGAAGGCTTTTATTGGCCAGTAGGCTTGTGGTATGCAAAATAGCACCCACTTCTTCCCCGAGGCTGCTATCCACATACAATGGTGGACAAGTTGGTCATATGTTAAGTTTGTGAGACCTTTTCAATGTTAAGCACTTGGCAAATGTTATGGGCTGAGCAAGTGTTTGTGTGATTTGTATATTTTATGTGTTTTGAAAATATTTTTTGTGATATACTGTTGTGCATACAGTGAGCCGTAAAGAGCTCCCCCCACAAAAAGCATGCCAGTGCAAACATTTATTGACGAATAAACGTTGAATGCGAGACAAATCCTCATTTACTTGCCTTATTTTGAGCTGATAATGTCTTAAATTGAGAACAATATTGCTAATAATTATGACTCAAAAACCCCTAATTGTAGTCTGTTATGCTAACTTCAAGATATATTGTCTCAAAATGCCTCTTTCTAATCTCACTTCAAGTACAAGGCATTCTTAAATCTAGAACAATTTCTCAAATATCAGACTTAAAATAAGTGAAATACACTTGAAATGAAAAGAATGGTACCAAAATACATGCTGGCTTTCGGAGAAAAATACCACTTTCAAGCATCACAACCTTATTATGAGACAGAAAAATCTTACTATCCAAGTAAAATATAACTAAAAATTAGTTATTAAAACTTATTTTAAGACCTTTTTAGTCATGTCAGTCTTAGAAATTCTGTCTTATTTCAAGAAATCTTGTTGAGACAATTTTCACTTGTTCCATTGGCAGATTTTTTTGCTGAATTCAAGCAAAAATGTCTTGTTTCATTGTTTTTTTTACTCATTTTTAGATCAGCATTTTTTCCAGTGTGCGTCAAATAATGTACACCAATTCAGCCTGTTGTGTTAAGATCCGCTTTTCGTATCGCCACATTTTATTGTTTATTCTTCCAGTTTTTGTTTAATTCTCCATCTGATCCTCTTATTTCCTGTTTAGTCCGTCACCATGGTTACACATTAGTTTCACCTGCTCCTCGTTTTCTACGCACACCTGGCTCTCCTTGATTACTGCCTATATAAGCCTTCCTCTTTTGTTTGTTCAGCCTGGGTTCGTAATTTGCGCTGACGCAACGGTACGTCTGCTATGATCATTTGCTTTCACGCAATTCTTTACTATTCTCGCGAGCTCTCAGGCTACGCATTTTATTTCATTTTTAGCTCTCATGCTAAATGTTTTGTTCTTTTAGTTTTCTATTTGTACATCCTAGCTCTCATGCTAGCGTCCTTTGTTTCCTTCTGCTAGCTCCAGTGTTTTTGTTCATAGCTCCTTTTTGTTAAATAAATCCTTAAATTTTACCTTTGTTGTGTTCATCGTTTCAACGCATCCACGAAGGGATCAAACCCGGCAGCACCATGCCACACAGGCCTAATATGTTGTTCACTATTCTTTATTTATTTTAAATTGACTTTCAAATGTCTATTCTTGGTGTTGGATTTTATCAAATAAATCTCCTCCGAAAATGCAATTTATTTCCCAGGGCAACTTATATATGTTTTTTCCTTCTTTATTATGCATTTTAGGCCGGTGCGACGTATACTCCGGATTGATTTATAATCCGAAAAATACGGTTATCTGATCTGATTGGCTATAGCAATTATCTATCAACTGTATGTGTCCGTTCATTTGCAGTGCACAGATGCCTACATTGTTGATTCTGAAGGCCCTGGGAATATTTGGTACAGCATGGCAACATAAGCTAGCTTAATTCTGATTGGATAAAAACTCTAACCTAAAAACAACAACACTGGTGGGAGAATAATAATGACATGAAGTTAAAAGTTTAAGTACCAATGATTGTCACACACATACAAGATGTGGCGAAATTGTTCTCTGCATTTGACCCATCACCCTTGATCACCCCCTGGGAGGGGAGGGGAGCAGTGGGCAGCAGTGGTGGCGCGCCCCGGAATCATTTCATGGTGATTTAACCCCCAATTCCAACCCTTAATGCTGAGTGCCAAGCAGGGAGGTAATGGGTCCCATTTTTATAGTCTTTGGTATGACTCGGCCGGGATTTGAACTCACGACCTACCGATCTCAGGGCGGACAAAAGAGAATGTGAATACGTTGAGATATTTAGGAAAAGTACATCTTTAATTATGATCATGATTTCTGGTTATGTTGGGCCAGCAGAGAAGGCCTTCTAAAGCATACTTTTAAATAGGGCCAATGTTGATATCAAATATCGGTCTGATATCAGTCTCAAAACAGTATCACATTATATGTGCTTGCATGTAAAATCCAAAAAAATTCTAATCAGGGCAGTTTTTGATTAAATTTTAGGCATTTTTTTTGGTCAACAAATGTGTTTTAGTCAAAAAATTAGTCAACTAATTTGATTTAGTTTCATTGGACAACATTCCATAACATTTAGCATCTTTGAAGTTTTCTTGATACCACTTGTATTGAGGTCAGCATCAAGGGTTGGAATTGGGGGTTAAATCACCAAAAATGATTCCCCGGGCACGGCCACCGCTGCTGCTCACTGCTCCCCTCACCTGTGTGTGACAATCTTTGTTATTACAATTACTGTACATCAACACTGCACAACTCAGCATGTCAATATTTCTGATTATAGTGCGTCACATTATCCCATAATCAATTCAGACTAAGAGACTCAAAAGCCTCGGAATGGTTTTGAGTTAATTTCCGAGCTCGCATTCAATAAAGTGTAGTACGCATCGGAGCGGATCGTTCGCCATTTCATTAACCAAACGAGCTGGGGAGAGCTCGGTGCATGGAGGGGTACAACATATTCACGTGCCCTGAGGAGAATGCAGAATGAAATTATGCGCAGTGCAGAGACTAGTATTTAAATAATTGTATTTATTTAACAGGAAATGATGGAAACTGGAACGTAAACATGTATTTGACGCTCAAATATTTACATTAAGAATGAAATGAGAAATGACATAATACAGTATGCTGCACAGGTGTGTGTACTGGCAGGTAAGAATGATCTGCTCAGCTTATATTATAACACAACATACTATTATGTTAGATACACTATGTCATGTCTTTGTGATCATGTTCTGTTTTGTTTTTGACTCTCATCAGTTCCTGTTTTTGCGCACCCTGATTTGTTTTAGTTTCCATGACTATCAATTAGTTTTCACCTGTCGTGTCAGGCACTTGGTTCATTTGGACTCACGCACCTGTTTTCAAACACCACAGCACTATTTGAACCTGTTGTTGCCAGGCAGTCAGCCTGGCGACATCACCCTCTATTGACCCATGTTATCCATGCCGATGATCCATGCTCTTTCTCAGTCCATGTAAGTTTGTCATGTCGTAGTTTGTAAGTTTTGTTTTATATTCATAGTTCTCCCATTTAGTTTTCATAGCCAAGTTTTGGACATCCACTGAGAGCGCCTTTTGTTTATACCCTTTGTTTTTGTAATATTTTTGAGTTAAGATTAAAGATGTCTTTACTTTCACGCCATGTCCGTTCCAATTTCTTTGCGCCTCGGGAAAACAAACCACACCATAGTTCTAGTCATGACACACTATGGACTGGACTTTCAAAATATTATGCTAGACCCAGTCCTCTCCAAGGTTTCTCATAGTCATTCACATTGACATGCCACTGGGTTGTGAGTTTTTCCTTGCCCTTATCTGGGATCTGAACCGAGGATGTCGTTGTGGCTTTTGCAGCCCTTTGAGACACTTGTGATTTAAGGCTGTATAAATAAACATTTATTGATTGATTGATTTTCTGACAGGTGGTAGTAAGGGGTCTTGCTCCATTAATTCAGAATAGTATGAATCATTTTATAATATTAGCTTTGGCCTACTTACTGCATTTTCCAGACCATAGGGCGCACCGAATTATTAAGCGCACTGCGGATGAGCGAGTCTAGTCAGGTTTATTTTCGTACAAAAGGCGCACCGGATTATAGCGTATTTTCTCCGTCATCTTTGTGTAGCGTGCAAGGATGGGAGTGGAAGAACTGTGAAAAGATGTATCTATCTGTTTTAATGACTTTTAGACTTTTTTAAAATCAATAACGGAGCAGCGTCACCTCATCCGGAAACAACAACACCGGAAATGTGTCCCGTGAAAAAACGTCCGACCGGAACTCTCTAATAACTAAAGTTCCTTGGGTGAATAATGTAAACTAACTACACCGTTTTATTTTAGCGCTTTCATTGCGAGTTCACTGACAGATATAAGTAAGAACTTTACATTACTTTACATTAGATATGGCAACAGCGGAGGATGAATGTCCCATAACAAGAAGATATTGAAATAAAATAGTCTTTGTAGTTCCGGACTACAAAGGCGGATGCGCACAAATTTTCAGGACTAATGCAGATCCCAAACAAAATCAGCAGGTCCCAGTAGGTAAAAAAAAGTTGCTTTCGCACATTGCGAAAAAAACCCGCCAGATAGTATGTCTTACCTTATACACACACCATAATAATACTTCCATGTTTAAGCAAAGTACAATCAATCAAGCGGAGTGGCTTCACAGTTTACCAAATTTGTACTAAAACATTTTGATAGATTTTTGAGCGCCGTGTGTAATGTTCTATATTTTCAATGGAACATTGAACATTTTGGTGTTGTTTACTTGAGTTGTATGGCAGTCTACACATATCTTATGTGTGAATGCCATCTACTAGTCACACCTCTCATTTCACCATGTACCAAATAAATTAGCTTCGAGGGCGGTAAGCATAACCAAAATGATTCCGTACATTAGGCGCACCGGGTTATAAGGCGCTGTGGAGGTCATCCTCCATGGGTTCCTCGGACCACCAAGCACTGACATTACAGACCGGTTCAGAGATACAAAACGGTTTTATTTTTGTGATAAAGTCTCTTGCTTTTCAGCAATTGTTCGGTGTCTGTCTCCGGCTCGCTCTCGCTCTTGCTCCGACTCAAACACCTCTCTCCTCTCCGGCTGCTGCCTTTTAACAGAGCGACAGGCCCAGGTGGACCATCTACGCACCTGTCGCTGAAGCCGGTTCTGGCATACCCACTGCAGGTCCTCAGGCCACGCCCCCCTCCACAGACGTACTGTCGAATTTTAAGTGTGCTTTATAGTCCAAAGTATACGGTACTTTTACGAATATGTCCCCAACGGTTAGTCTGCGGACGGAGCTTCAAGTTTGTAGTATTTTTGCTCTAGAAAATCCAGCCACGGGGTTTAACATGTTGTTTGGTTCCCTACTGTGCCAAAAGTGAAGTGTGTCCATATGACTTTTTCTTTTTCCTGGCGAAAAATCAAAAGTGTGCCTAGCAAAGATGCTAGTCCTGATTGGATACCCTTCGTGCTTTTCCACCCACCCCTCTCTTACATGCCACCGTGATTTGATAACTTGTCCAAACTTGATCGGATTTCGTCTCTGTCACCATTTTTGTCTCATTTGAATTCGCTGACTAAATCGTCTATTAACTTTGTCCTTGTTTTAGTCAACGTGCTTTTGTTT